>NC_135828.1:25325761-25493261 GCF_964213995.1 Mustelus asterias
GGGACATTTTGCAAGTGGGTAATGAGATATTTATCATATCTCACCTCTGGCCATGGCATATTCTATTTATACCACATATTTAAAATATAATTCACTTTCTGTTTGCTATAGAACTGAACTTCCAAGTGATGCAGTGCGTTCTGAAGTGTGTCATAAATCACTTTTGTGTCTGATAGCCACTCGCGAAGCTCTACAGGGAATCTCGAGGCACCTTATAATTCCACAAAGAGTGTCAAACTCCGACTGCTCTCCTGGGAATGCCGAGGATTCGCAGGCGGAGCGAAAATAAAAGGCAATCAGTGAGCGCCACATCTTCCAAACTAATTACAACAAACAACACCAACAAATCAAATTCAGAGCCACTTTGTATGCACTCAGATAAGTAACTATCAACATTACAAAAAAAAAACCTGTCTCCAGAGGTTGTCCCTTCACAGAGGGAGATGACTTGGAATCTGTTTCTAATGGTAGTACTTACCTCTGTCCCATCGGACCGTAGTTGGCAGTGGATTGGTATGTAGATTTTGCCAACCTGCAGCATTTCAATTGAGTAACATCTGTGTCTGATTTAAGGAGTTTTTATTTTTGGACTTCCTCGAGGGAGAGAGGTAGTGCCCCCCTCCCCATGAGAAAATTTCTCTCTCCCACCATATTTCTGCCCCCCCCCCCCCCCCCCCCCCCCCGCCCACTATGTTGAAGGGACCTTGCAGAGCTTCAAGGAGAATGATGCGTCCTGAGGGTCAGTCAAGGCCAGGCTTCCCAATTGACAACAATGTGTGACTCATCATCGATACAATCTGCTCACCTGGTTGTCCATCGAAACCAACGAAGGGCCAGCATGTGAGAACTCCCCCGTTCCTTCCACATTTATTCATCAATTCATTTATTAATGTCACAAGTCGGCTTGTACCCGGGTTCGATTCCCGGCCTTGCGTCACTGTCTGTGTGGAGTTTGCACGTTCTCCCCGTGTCTTGCGTGGGTTTCCTCCGGGTGCTCCGGTTTCCTCCCACAGTCCAAAGATGTGTGGGGTTAGGTGGATTGGCCAGGCTAAGTTTCCCCTTTAGTGTCCCAGGATGGGAAGGTTAGAGGGATTAGCAGGGTAAATAGGTGGGATTACGGGGATAGGACCAGGGTGGGATTGTTGTCGGTGCAGTCGATGGGCCGAATGGCCTCCTTCTGTAGGGTTTCTATTTATATGCCCCCAAACACATGCTCAAGCATGCGAGCACACTTCCATACACATGTACATGCACATAATCCAGCACATACACACACGTGCGCATACCTACATTGCACACATGTGCCAAAATATATGTACACACTTGCATGCATACTCCATACATATGGACGCACGCTCACTGCATGCGTGCATTAACACAGACGTGCATGAATGACACTGCCCATACTTTATACACGTACACGCACACTCTATAAAGGCAGATAGGGAGTGGGGTTCAGCGATCGATACCTTAGCTAGCGCAGCACTGCGTATGTATCAATAAAACACAGCCTCAGTTGTAACCAAATGTGAGACGTTTCAAATTATACCAGGATGATGAAAAGAGCTATGTGTGGCACAGTGGTTAGCACTGCTGCCTCACAGCGCCAGGGCTCTGGGTTCGATTCCCGGCTTGGGTCACTGTCTGTGCGGAGTCTGCACGTTCTCCCCGTGTCTGCGTGGGTTTCCTTCGGGGGCTCCGGTTTCCTCCCACGGTCTGAAAGACGTGCTGGTTAGGGTGCATTGGCCATGCTAAATTCTCCCTCAGCGTACCCGAACAGGCACCAGAGTGTGGCGACTCGGGGATTTTCAAAGTAAATTTCATTGTAACTTAATTGCCTGCACAAGTTTCGGACTGTGGGAGAAAACCGGAGCACCGGTCTCACATTTGGTTACAACTGAGGCTGTGTTTTATTGATACATACGCAGTGCTGCGCTAGCTAAGGTATCGATCGCTGAACCCCACTCCCTATCTGCCTTTATAGAGTGTGCGTGTATGTGTATAAAGTATGTGCAGTGTCATTCATGCACGTCTGTGTTAATGCACGCATGCGGTGAGCGTGCGTCCATATGTATGGAGTATGCATGCAAGCGTGTACATATATTTTGGCACATGTGTGCAATGTAGGTGTGCGCACGTGTGTGTATGTGCTGGATTATGTGCATGTACATGTGTATGGAAGTGTGCTCGCATGCTTGAGCATGTGTTTGGGGGCATATAAATAGAAACCCTACAGAAGGAGGCCATTCGGCCCATCGACTGCACCGACAACAATCCCACCCTGGTCCTATCCCCGTAATCCCACCTATTTACCCTGCTAATCCCTCTAACCTTCCCATCCTGGGACACTAAAGGGGAAACTTAGCCTGGCCAATCCACCTAACCCCGCATATCTTTGGACTGTGGGAGGAAACCGGAGCACCCGGAGGAAACCCACGCAGACACGGGGAGAACGTGCAAACTCCACACAGACAGTGACCCGAGCCGGGAATCGAACCCGGGTCCCTGGAGCTGTGAGGCAGCAACACTAACCACTGTGGCACTGTGCCGCCCGTAAATAATGACATGTGTGTGTATGTGCACATGAATGCATAGACACGCACATGCAAGGATGTCCGTATGCGTACATATAGGAGGCGATGGACGAGTGGTACTATCACTAGATTATTAATCCAGAAACTCAGCTAATGTTCTGGGGACCCGGGTTCAAATCCCGCCACGGCAGATGGTAGAATTTGAATTCAATAAAAAAAAATCTGGAATTAAGAATTTACTGATGACCATGAAAACATTGTCGGAAAAACCCATCTGGTTCACTAATGTCCCAAAGGGAAGGAAATCTACTGTCCTTACCTGGTCTGGCCGACATGTGACTTCAGAGCCACAGCAATGTGGTTGACTCTCAACTGCCCTCTGAAATGGGCCTTAGCAAGCCACTCAGTTGTAACAGTCGTTACAAAGCCTCAATAATGAAATGAAAGTGGACGGACCACCTGGCAGCGACCCAGACACCGGAAAGGACAACGGCAAAACGAACAGCCCTGTCGACCTTGCAAAGCCCTCTGAAATGGCCCAGCACATCAGGCAACTAGGGATGGGCAAGAAATGTTGGCCCAGCCAGCGGCACCCATGTCTCAGGAATGGATAAAAAAATTGTGAGTGTATGTATCTATGTCTATGGGCATGTTTATTTCCCTTTAACTTCACTGTGCTGTGTGTACAAAAGGGTGACTGTCAGTGCAGCGGTTGGCAGGCTTTAGCTGGTATACTGTTTAACAGGGTCAAATAAAGCTCGTCGCAGCTTCCTACCTTCCTGCCGAGCTCTGTAACAAAAGGCCGTTATTTTTTTTTTTGCCAAAGATCTAAGCAAGCCTCAGTGTAATCAGAAGCCTCCGGCCTAAACACAGGACTTCTGTCAGAAGCAACCTCCCAAAACAAAGCCCGGGCTATAGACGTAACAGATAATTAATGCCCCCAGTTTAATTAAATGCATCAGCCATCAATGGCAAATACAAGAAGAATAAAAAATAAAAAGCATATCTCAGGGGCAAACATGATAGAGTTACAAAATGAGCAGCTTGCAAACTGTCGCTCCTTTGATGAAGCAACATTTAATTATCCCCAGTGGAAAATATCCCTATTGTTTGAGCCTAATTTGTCCCTTTTGGCTACTCCCTTGGCCCACAGACCTGGTCTTCTCAGATTTCCTCACTACAGCCTGCCGTATCAATATTTGCATTTCTGCTCCAGTCCATCTTAAAGCAATTAGGGGAGACAATATTTCATCTGTTAAGTGTCATCCTGCGAGCTTGGTTCTCATGCCAAGATGAAAAGCAGGAGGGACGTTTACGTCCACTGTCACCCGGGTCAACCTCCCGGGGCTTCGGGCTAATACAAACTGTGCCTGTGTGCGCGGAAAGCCAAGGGCGGAGGCGACCTCCGGGCAAGGCCCACCGACCACAAGCCCCGTGTGTGCGGCCCACGGATCGCGCTCGGGGGGGGGGAAAAAAAAAACAAGGAGGCGATAGTCAGAGGAAGTCCTCCTTTTCAAACAAAAACAACACCCCTCCCCCCTCCTAAAAACAGAGGACAGGGTTTGATCTCTATCGTTACAACATTATCAATGCCTGCTCCAAATGGCAGCCACTACTACCCCTGCCTCCCCCCCCTCACTCTGTTTCATTTATCTAAATTGTACACGCTCACTTTCTTTGTCAAGAAAGTGAAGATTGAGAAAAATTAAATGGGAAGGTGATAGATCTCGAGGTATCTCTCGGTTCCATCAATCAGCAGATTCCCTCTTTCCCCCACCGTTCCCCCACCCCCCCCCCCCCCCCACACTTTTTTTAACCTCCCGACTGCCCGAGATACCTGCGCAAGTCATGATGAAACCCATCACGTTGGATTATCAATATCAGCGCTGCAACCTTTCACGAGTGAAGTGGCGAAGATTAATAATGAATAAATAAATATTAACTCTGATAAATAACTCACTTTGCTGTTTCATGTAATTAAAAAAAATGAAACATGCATACATTTGCATATTTGATTTAAAATCAGACATAATTATGGAAATGAGGTACAAGTTGGGCAGAGCTGTTCTCCCTAGTTTCAGTAATTCTCTGCTAACTGTCAGCGCACGCAGTTATAAAAACAAGATGAGAAACTTCCAGCCTGTCAATCAGGGCCCGGAATCTGCCATACGGACTGACAGCCAAGGACTGGGCCTCCGCATTACAATTGGCTGAATATTTTTGCTCCAAAGATAAACGTCCTTCTTTTTTGTTTCCGGGAGGGAGGTGGGAATTAAACATTTTGCAAAAGAAATTGCAACATTAGCTGAGATTGGAAAGGTGAAAAACCGCACATCGCTCTCCTGATAACATAACGTTGTGAAAGCCTAAACTGGGAGCCACCCCTTGAAGTGTCCTGGGTTTCATTGCTAGGCTTCATTGAGTTCGCTAGGCCCAATGGTTGCCTCAGTAACCGGGGCCTGGTGAAGGCAGAGAGAGTTCGCCAGAAGCTTCTACTTCGCAATCTTATATTCCTAAATGATGAATGTGTGCGTGCGTGCGTGCAAATCTTGAGGAGGACGTTCTGCTGTGAAGCCCTTCACCGTCAAATAGCCTCACAATCTAAAGTTTATTTTTATTTATTAGTGTCATAAGTAGGCTTACATTAACACCGCAATGAAGTTACTGTGAAAATCCCCCAGTCGCCACACTCTGGCACCTGTTTGGGTACACTGAGGGAGAATTTAGCACCTAATCAGCACGCCTTTCGGACTGTGGGAGGAAACCGGTGCACCCGGAGGAAACCCACGCAGACACGGAGAGAATGTGCAAACTCCACACAGACAGTGACCCGAGCCAGGAATCAAACCTGGGTCCCTGGCGCTGAGAGGCAGCAGTGCCACCATGCCGCCCATGGACACTCTGCTGTTAAGCCCTTCGCAATCAAATAGCCTCACATCTTGACACAGAGGCTAAAAAGTGGGCCAGTTATCAGTGGGCAAATTTGCAGGCATAAACTGACAGGAATCGCCATCCTGATCAGAGTGAACCTGAAGAGATATGATGATATTTATCATAGATTAAAATTAAGGGCAAATCGTATACCAATCGTTTGCAAGGTGTCAAAGAACAAAGACAATTACAGCATAGGAACAGGCCCTTCGGCCCTCCAAGCCTACACCGACCGTGTTGCCCGACTGAACTAAAACCTCCTACCCTTCCGGGCACCATATCCCTATATTCCCATCTTTTCATATGTCGATCCAGTATAATCTGCCTCTGGAACATTGTGCGTTATTCTGAATAATGTGCGTCATTATGTCAGATGTATTTGCGCAGAGTGGGGTGGGCCTCTGGACGATGTGGCTGGCTTGTGAGGGAGGTGTTGACTCCTTGGGTGCCTTTAAATGGGATTTTGGCTGGTCCTTGCGTAGGCCCGAGGTCGCATTGTGCAGAAGTGAAGTGCCTTTCTCGATAACGCTTGGGCCATGTGAGCTCCCGGGCTGGTTTTGACCAGAGTGCCAGGAGAGAGAGCGGAGAGGAATGTTTTCAACATATTTTTCCTCTGTTGTCTCTGGATCCTTCCAGTACTTTTTGTTTCTGGCTACCTTCACGAGATAAAATGAGGGAAGATATTTTCACCCAGACGGTTGTGGCGGATGCCTCTGGGTGAAAATATCTTCCCTCAACTTATCTCATGAAAGCAGCTAAAAAAAAAGCACTGGGAGGATCCAGATCAACCTAAAAGGGGGGTAGAGGCAGAGACCCTCAACTCGTGTCTGGATTTGCACCTCAGGTGCTATAACCTGCTGGGCTACAGAACCAATGCTGGAAAGGGACGACATGGTGGCACAGTGGTTAGCACTGCTGCCTCACAGCGCCAGGGACCCGAATTCAATTCCGGCCTTGGGTCACTGTCTGTGTGGAGTTTGCACATTCTCCCTGTGCCTGCGTGGGTTTCCTCTGGGTGCTCCGGTTTCCTCCCACACTCCAAAATGCGGGTTAGGTTGATTGGCCAGGCTAAATTGACCCTAGTGTCAGGGGAACTAGCAGGGTGGGGATACGGTGATAGGGCCTGGGTGGGATTGTGGTTGGTGCAGACTCGATGGGCCGAATGGCCTCCTTCTGCACTGTAGGGATTCTATGATTCTAAGTGGGATTAGGCTTGGGGGTGGAATGGGGGGGGGGGCGGTTGTCATGTTTCAGCCAGCACAGACACGATGGGCCGAGTGGTCTCTTCCTGTCCCAGAAACTTTCTATTATTTTATGTTGTGCATGGCTATTGAGAGTAGGTGGTTTTGATTTATTATTGCCACATGTACTGGGATACAGTGAAAAGTATTGTTTCTTGCGCGCTATACAGAAAAAGAATACCATTCATAGAGTACATAGGAGAGAAGGAAAGGAGAGGGTGCAGAATGTAGTGTTACAGTCACAGCTCGGATGTAGAGAAAGATCAACTTACTATAAAGCAGGTCCATTCAAAAGTCTGATGGCAGCAGGGAAGAAGCTGTTCTTGAGTTGGTTGGTACATGCCCTCAGACTTTTGTATCTTTTTCCCGACGGAAGAAGGTGGAAGAGAGTATGTCCGGGGTGCGTGGGGTCCTTGATTATGCTGGCTGCTTTTCCGAGGCAACAGGAAGTGTAGACAGAGTCAATGGATGGGAGGGTGGGTTGAGTGATGGACTGGACTTCGTTCATGACCCTTTGTAGCTTCTTGTGGCCTTTGACAGAGCAGGAACCACACCAAGCTGTGATACATCTGGAAAGGATGCTTCCTATGGCGCATCTGTAATAATTGGTGACAGTCATGGCGGACATGCCGAATTTCCTTAGCCTCCCAAGAAAGTAGAGTTCGGTCGCAGGTAGGCCAGAACAGGTAAGGACAGCAGATTTTCTTCCCTCAGGGACATGAGTGAACCAGATGGATTTTTAGAACATTGGATGATGGTTTCACCATTCCTGAGACCAGCTTTATAATTCCAGATTTTTATGGATGGAATTTAAATTCCACCAGCTGCTGTGGTGGGATTTGAATCCGTGTACCCAGATGTTTAGGCTGAGCCTTTGGGTGACTAATCCAGTGATGTGACCAGTATGCCACCATCTTACCCTCCCCCAACCCCATGATTGCCGATGTGTTGAAGAAGGAGGAACATTCCACATTTTTACAGGCACCTGCCGACATACAAAACTGACGTCATTGAATTAGGGGATGGTTTTGGAACAGAAGGAGGACATTCAGCCCATCATACCCATGCTACCTTCCAGCCAGGGCAACCCTGCTAGTCCCCTCCCCCATCCTGACCCCATAGCTTTCCCTTCAGGAGTTACCTCAATTCTCTTTGGAAAGCCATGATTGAGTCTGCCTCCAATGTCCCCTCAGGCAGTGCATTCTGGACTTCGACCACTCTGCTTAATAAAAAGAGTTCCCCTCATGTCAGCGTCTGGGTTTTTTAGCCAGTCAACTTAAATCATTTATTAGGAGTTTGGATGTTAACGAGGTGAATGTGAGATGAAAACAAAAATAACAAACAAGATTGGCAGGCATCTGGAGGAATACTGAGATGTGATTTACCCAGTAACAGGGTTAACAGGCGTCTAGAGAAATTGCAGTGCGAATTGCCATATCAGCAACATTGCTCACTCGAGATCAGTGGGGCTATTGAAATGATGGCCAGAAGTTTACCGGCGTGCAGAACGGCATTCTCCATAGGCCTCGAGCGGGATCTTACGAGCCTCAGGCGGGTGAGGCGGTAAAATTCCGGCAGATAATTTTCGAATGGAAGGAATTTGAGAGATAGACAGCTGAATTCACGGGCTGGGATATTAATATGGCTGAACACTACAAATACTAGCACCCTCTTTGGAGAAGAAGGCTAGTTTTCCATCCAAAAGACGGGCCAAGATCTTCAGAGGGACCAGTTCCAACTATGATCAGAGCCACGGAAGCCTGTTCCATCTAACATTTAGAGCCACGACAGATGACAGATATTCTCCTCTTAAAGACACAGTTTGACATCTACACAGAATCTGGGACAGGTGTTTTCCCATCTGCACACAGATGAATTAATTCCTGGATCATAGAAATCATAGAATCCCTACAGTGCAGAAGGAGGCCATTTGGCCCATTGAGTCTGCACCGACAACTATTCCACCCAGGCCCTATCCCTGTCACCCCAAGTATTTTACCCTGCTCATCCCCCTGACACTAAGGGGCAATTTAGTATGGCAAATCCACCTACCCAGCACGTCTTTCAGACTGTGAGAGGAAACCGAAGCACCCAAAGGAAACCCACGCAGACACGGGGAGAACATGCAAACTCCACACAGACAGTGACCCAAGCCGGGAATCGAACCTGGGTCCCTGGCGCTGTGAGGCAGCAGTGCTGACCATTGTGCCACCGTGCCACCAAAGATTTGAATTCAAATTTCACCATCTGCCACAAAGAACAAAGAACAGTCCAGCACAGGAACAGGCTCTTCAACCCTCCAAACCTGCAACGATCACGATGCCTGCCAAAACTAAAACCATATGCAGTTACAGAGTCCGTATCCTTCCATTCCCATCCTATTCATGTATTCGTCTAGTTGCCCCTTAAATGACGCTATCGTACCTGCTCCCACCACCTCCCCGGGCAGCGCGTTCCAGACATTCATCACCCTCTGTGTAAAAAACTTGCCTCGCACATCTCCTCTAAACTTCTCCCCACGCACCTTAAACCTATGTCCCCTAGTACTTGACTTTTCTACCCTAGGAAAGAGCATCTGACTATCACTCTGTCCATGCCACTCATAATCTGTAGACCTCTATCAGGTCACACCTCAACTTCCGTCATTCCAGTGAGAACAAACCGAGTTTATCTAACCTCTCCTCATAGCTAATACCCTCCAGATCAGGCAACATCCTGGTAAACCTCTTCTGTGCCTCTCCAAAGCATCCACATCCTTCTGGTAGTGTGGCGACCAGAATTGTACACAATATTCCAAATGAGGCCTAACTAAGGTTCTGTACAGCTGCAGCATGACCTGCCAATTTTTATACTCAATGCCCTGATCGATGAAGGCAAGCATGCCGTATGCTTTCTTGACTACCTTATCCACTTGCGTTGAGTGATTTTCAGTGATCAGTGGACTGTACACCCAGATCTCTGCCTGTCAATACTTCTTAGGGTTCTACCATTTCGTGCATAATTCCTACATGCATTGGACCTTCCAAAATGTTCATATCAGTTGACCATGAGATACCTTGTCAAAGGCTTTACTGAAGTCCATGTATCCAACATCCACTGCCTTTCCGTCATCTATCATCTTCGTCACGTCCTTGAAAAACTTGATCAAGTTAGTGAGGCAGAACCTCCCCTTCACAAAACCATTCTGTCTATCACTGATAAGTCCATTTGCTTCCAAATGTGAGTAAATCCCGTCCCCAAGAATCTTATCCAATAATTTCCCTACCACTGACGTAAGGCTCACCGGCCTATAATTTCCTGGATTATCCCTGCTGCCCTTCTTAAACAATGGAACAACATTGGCAGGATGGTGGGAATCCCCAGGGTGGGATTCCATCCGAAGTCCTCAGAGAATCACCGTGGGTCACTGGATTACTAGTCCAGTGACAATACCACCTCGTCACCGCCTCTCTATGATAGTCACCACCGATTCTACTCCAAGAAAATTTGACTTTCAACAAATTTTTACCACGACACAAAATGTACAGACTAATCCATACCAACATTTTTAGATTGATCCCAGGTATGAGGGATTTGTCTTACAAAGAAAGATTGGGCAGTTTAGGCCGAGACGCCTTGAATTTAGAAGAATGAGCGGAGATCCCTTTGAGGTGTACAAGATGATAAGGGGGATTGACAAAGTAGACGCGAAGAGGATGTCTCCCATTGTGGGGCAATCTAGAGCAAGACGTCATAGTTTTAGGATAAGGGGTGGCAGATTTAAAACTGAGATGAGGAGAAACTGCTTCTCTCAAATCTATGGAATTCACTACCCCAGAGTGTGGTGGATTTCGGGACTTTGGGTAAATTTGAGGAGGAGAACAGAATTTTTATTCGTAAGAGTTCGAAGGGCAATGGTGAGTGGGCAGGGAAGTGGAGATGAGGCTGAGATGAGATCAGCCATGATCGTGTTGAATGGCAGAGCAGGCTCAAGGGGCTGAATGGCCTACTCCTGCTCCCAGTTCTAGTATTCTTATCCGGAGTTAAGCTAATGTGAATCCAGATGTGAATGGTCGTATTTCAAATAAAATTGAGCGATCGAAGCCATTGTTGGACACGTAATCAGAATCCTTGGCCGGAGGTCTACTGACCTCCCTGCCACGGGAATTGGAGCGGACGGCGGGGGAGTGGTGGGGGGTTGGTGTCGGGACGATGACCATGAAAAGGTCCGTTGACCTCAGGCGGGATTTTACAGTTTCGGAGTGAGTGAGACTGTAAAATCTGTCTGCTTGTATTGTAAGGTGAACTTCAACCTTTTCTGTACATTGATGGGAAAATGTTAAGGTGAGAAGCCAGGTTTGGGACTGTATCTGGTCATTGGGAGTGCTGGGGTTCCTTGGTTCTGGAAGAGTTTAGATTGCTCCGAAACCGTTCCACGATCTCGCTTACGTCTGAGTCAGAATTGCGCAAACTTCACTCGTGGATGAGCTTTGACCAGAATGAAGACTAAGTGCCGAACCTTACCTCTGGCATCTGGAGAACCCCACCTGCCCACTTCCGCAGGTCACAAACCAGACACCCAAACCGTGTGTGATTCCACACGCTATCCTGAACTTTTCATACCAGGGTTCAGTAACACAGTGCAGTTTGCGAGCCACGCTCAGATGCATAAGAAGCATGGGGTGGAGGTGAACTGCGCAGAAGGCCCACCTCACGTTCCAACACATTGTCCAAGTTCCCAGCTGGCCCCCGAAACCTCACCCCTCACCTCCATGTAACTCCCACCCACTCCCATGCCGGACCATGCCACCCCAGAATGCCCATACCAATTCTATTTCCCACTATCTATTTTCAACACCCTCTCAGATCCATAGAATCCCTACAGTGCAGAAAAAGGCTATTCAGCCCATTGGGTCTGCACTGACTCTCTGAAGGGACAGCTGACCTTGCCAACTGCGTACCCTCCCCCTTCCCCGTAACCCCACAAAATTAACCATGGTTAATCCACCTAACCTGCGCATCTTTGGACACTATGGGGCAATTTAGCATGGCCAATCCGCCTAACCTGCACATCTTTGGACTGTGGGAGGAAACCGGAGCACCTGGAGGAACCCCTCACAGACATGGGGAGAACGCGCAAACGCCACACAGAAAGTCACTCATGGTCGGGATCAAACCCGGATCCCTGGTGCTGTGAGACAGCAGTGCGAACCACTGTAGATGCACGGTGGCATCTACAGTGCTGGAACCCAATCGCACTTGAAACTCAGTCAATTATCAGAGCATGTCTTCCGTGGAATCACATAATACCTTTTAGTGGTCACCTCACAATTCCAAACATCAAGTGGCTTATGATGGGCAACTTCTGGTCCAGCAAAGTTCATACTTAAATGAACAAGAATGGATAAAGTTTAATTTACATAATTTCTGATTCATTTCATGCCTCAATATCACATCAAAAGTGTTTCAAAATCTTCAAATATCACAGTCAGGAGCTATATTGTAATGTAGATGTGTTTTGAATGCAATGATCCATCATAGGCTCTGTCCTCTAAATGTAAGTTGATCATTACATTGACCAGCCTTATGTATTTGTTCACATGCATTACAATACTTTTTCCAATGGAGAAACCACCATGATGCAGTAAAAAATGTCCCTTTCAGCCTCTGCTGTCATCTTTACCACTATGATTTAAATGGCTCTGGCTAATTAAAAATATGGTTTTGACATTTGAACAAAAAAACTAAGCTTGAAGAAATCTAGTAAGAAGTCTCACAACACCAGGTTAAAGTCCAACAGGTTTATTTGGAATCACGAGTTTTCGGAGCACTGCTCTTTTCATCAGGACCTGGTGTTGTGAGACCTCTTACTGTGCACACCCCTGTCCAACGTCAGCATCTCCACCTGATGAAAAAAATCTAACCACCTGATCCCTTGCATTGATTGATAGTCATTCTGGGTTGAAATTGAAATGATCACATCCTATCATTTTCTTCTCAGCAATGACCTGCTCAGTGAGGCCCAGTTTGGGTTTTGCCAGAGTCATTCAGCTCCTGACCTCATTACAGCCTTGGTTCAAACATCGACAAAAGAGCTGAATTCCAGAGATGAGGTGAGAGTGACGGCCCTTGACATCAGGGCCACATTCGACCGAGTGTGGCATCAAGGAGTGTGAGTGAAACTGGAATCAATGGGTATCAGGGGGCAAACTCTCCGCTGGTTGGAGTGATACCTGGTACACAGGAAGATGGTGGTGGTTGTGGAGAGTCAGTCATCTCAGCTCCAGAACATCTCTGCAGGAGTCTCTCAGGGTAGTGTCCTGGGCCCATCAATCTTTAGCTGCTTCATCACTGACCTTCCCCCCGTCACAAGGTCAGGAGTGGGGATGTTCGTTGATGATTGCACAATGTTCAGCACCATTCGCGACTCCTCAGATACTGAAGCAGTCCATATTCAAATGCAACAAGATCTAGACAATATCCAGGCTTGGGCTGACAAGTGGCAAGTACCATTCATGCCACACAAATGTCAGGCAATGATCATCACCAATAAGAGACACTCTAACCACCACCCCTTAACATTCAATGGTGTTCCCATCACTGAATCCCCACTGTCAACATCCTTGGGGTTACCATTGACCAGAAACTCAACTCAACCCGCCACATAAACACAGTGGCTACAAGAGCAGGTCAGAGACTAGGAATACTGCGGCGAGTAACTCACCACCTGACTCCCCAAGCCTATCCACCATCAACAAGGCACAAGTCAGGAGTGTGATGGAACACTCCCCACTTGCCTGGATGGGTGCAGCTCCAACAACACTCAAGAAGCTCAACACCATCCAGGACAAAGCAGCCCCACTTGATTGGCACCACATCCACAAACACTCACTCCCTCCACCACCGACGCTCAGTAGCAGCAGTGTGTCCCATCTACAAGATGCACTGCAGCAATTCACCAAAGATCCTTAGACAGCACCTTCCAAAACCATGACCACTTCCATCTAAAAGGACAAGGGCAGCAGATACATGGGAACACCTCCACCTGCAAGTTCCCCTCCAAGCCACTCACCATCCTGACTTGGAAATATATCGCCGTTCCTTCGCAGTCGCTGGCTCAAAATCCTGGAATTCCCTCCCTAACGGCATTGTGGGTCAACCCACAGCACGCGGACTGCAGCGATTCAAGATGGCAGCTCACCACCACCTTCTCAAGGGCAATTAGGGATGGGCAATAAATGTTGGCCTAGCCAGCGATGCCCACGTCCCACAAATGTTTTTTAAAAAGTAGTCTATTGTTTGGAAAGTTCTGGACATTCCCAGAAAGGGGTTGTTAATATAGATAATGGTTGCTTCAGAGGTTAATGATTGGGACATTATTAGCCATAAAATAAAAGCCAGGCCCAGAGATCAGATAACATCCCTTTCTGAAATCATTGTGGAGGAAGGAGGTCGCACGACTGAAGTGACCAGTTTTGAAATCTGTTTGTACAGATGAGGAATCAGAAACAGGCAAGGCTGTTGATTGATCTCCAGCCTTCCACCCTCTGGCAGTGGAACTCCAGGCTGAACCAGGAGTCCACAATAATCCCTCCTGGAAGGTTATTTGTCTGGAAGCTACTGACCATCGACTGCCAAGTGGATCAATTCTCTGAATGCCAAACTCATCTCACTGTAGTGCCATCATCTTAAAGGAATTCTGCACTTCTGCTTTCACAGTAAGAAGTTTAACAACACCAAGTTAAAGTCCAACAGGTTTATTTGGTAGCAAAAAGCAGGCAAAAGCTTTCAGCCAGGAACCCACCTGAATTGGAGCTTTTCCATGAGGGAACCCCCTCTGCATTTAGACTTTCTGGACTCTGGAAATCATGAGCTGACATCTAGTTACATGATTTAAGTGGTTCTTTTTACTGCTAAATTACTCATAGTTGTAAAATTCTCTGTTTTTCATCCCTCTTTAATGTAAATGTATGTGTGTGTGTATGTCTGTGTACATGTGTGCATGTGTGTGCGGACGTATCTTTGTGTGTGTTTGTGTGTCTGTGTGCATGTGTGTGTGCATGTGCATCTGTGTGTGCACACATATCTGTGTGCGTCTGTGTGCATGCATGTAAGTGCGCACGTATCTGCGTGTGTCTGTATGCGTGTGTGTATGCGCGCACATGTGTGTGTCATGTGTGTGCGTGTGTGTGTGTGAGTTTACGTGTGTGTGTGTGGAGGAGTGTGTCTCTGTTTATGTGTGTGCGTGTGTGTATGTCCGTGCGTGTATGTGTGTGCGTGCATGTATGTGTGTGCGTGCGTGTATGTCTGTGCGTGCGTGTGTTTGTATACAGTTGTGATTACCCCATGGGTTTAAATGTGTGAATAAACTAAATTTCTGCTTTAATCCTCAGAGACTTAGCCGCGGATTCCTTCATAAATTGACCACACAATCCAAGGGATTTTAGGAATACAAGCCACTATGTAGTTTTAAGCAAGACCTCTGCTGGTGAACAGAGAATGAGAGAATAAAGAGTTCAATTCAGTTTTGTCTCTCTTTCCTGTCCGTGACACTTTACACTTACCTTTCAAAATGTTCCGGACTCCTCAGCAGGCATTCCATTTCCATCACCAACTGCTTCTAATGGTCTCCATACCCTGCCCCACCACCAGCACCAGACATAAATGGTGCGGGTGAAGATAACCACTTTTCATTCCTTTGCAAGCGGAGAATCAGACTGCAGTGGGTGGGGTTGGTGTGCATTTTGCACGTGAGGCTGTCCCACCCACAAATAGACCAGAGGAAAACGACACGGAGTCGAGAACATGGAAGAAAATCAAATTTCCTCAAAAAGGAAACCAGAAATTGAACTGGACTAGCCATATAATCCATGGCTTCAAGAGCAGGTCAGAAGAATCCCCCTGTGGGTAACTCACCACCTGACTCCCCAAAGCCTGTCCACCATCTACAAGGCACAAGACAGGAGTGTGATGGGATACTCCACACTTGCCTGGATGGGTGCAGCTCCAACAACACTCAAGAAGCTCGACCCCATCCAGGACAAAGCAGCCCCGCTTGATTGGCACCCCATCCACAAACATTCAATCCCTCCACCACTGATGCACAGTGGCAGAAATGTGCAGCATCTACAGGATGCCCTGCTGGAACTTAACAAGCCTCCTCAGATAGCACCATCAAAATCCATAACCCCTATCATCTCGAGGGACAAGGGTGGCAGACGCATGGGAACACCACTAACTCCAAGTTTCCCTCCAAGCCACCCACCAGCCAGACTTGGAAACATATCAGTGTGCCTTGTGTCGCTGTGTCAAAATCCTGGAACTCTGTCACTAACAGCACGGTGGGTGTACCTACATAGACTGCGGTGGTTCAAGAAGGCAACTCACCTTCTCAAGGGCATTAAATGCTGGTCTAGCCAGCGACACCCACATCCCAAGAATGAATTTAAAAAGAATTGGGAACAAGTTAACTCTCACCCGCCAACCTTCTCCTGAAAAACTGTAGGTAAACATATGTGTGGGAAATGGAAGCAACAGACTGAAACAAGGTGAAGATTCTTCTAAGGGTGAGAATGAGACAGACCCTCAGGGCAAAATAAAGAAAGAAAAAGGAGAGAATTTGTATTTATATGCAGCCTTTCACATCCTTGGGGAAGGCAGTGGCCTGATGGCATTATCGCTAGTCTATTAATCCAGAAACTCAGCTAATGTTCTGGGGACCCGGGTTCGAATCCCACCACAGAAGATGGTGGAATTTGAATTCAATAAAAAATATCTAAAATTAAGAATCCACCGATGACCATGAAACCATTGTCGATCGTCGGAAAAACCCATCTGGTTCACTAACGTCCTTGAGGGAAGGAAATCTGCCGTCCTTACCCGGCCTGGCCTACATGTGACTCCAGATCCACAGCAATGTGGTTGACTCCCAAATGCCCTCTGAAATGGAATAGCAAGTCACTCAGTTCAAGGGTGACTGGGGACGGGCAATAAGTGTTGGCCCAGTCAACGATGCCCATGTCCCACGAATGACTAAAAAAAAGGACAATCTAAAACACTCGACAATGAAGAACTTATGAAGTGTAGTCACTGTTGGATTGTGGGTAACATGGCGGCCAATTAGCAAGCAGAAAAATGACAATGACCAGATGACGCGACTCAATCCTGGGGCGAGGAGCTAATCTCACCCTGAAAGGTTAAGCAGGGTTCGGACAAATCGCATTGGGAGTTTAGAAGAATGAGAGGTGATCTCATTGAAACATATAGGATCCTGAGGGGATTTGATCAGGTAGATTCTGAAAGGGTGTTTCCACTTGAGGGAGGAAGACTAGAAGCAGAGGATACAGTTTGAGTATCCGAGTTCTACCCTTTAAGGTGAAGATGGGGAGAAACGTTTTCTCATGAAGCATTGTTAACCTATGGAATTCTCTGCGCCAGAAAGCAGCAGAGTCTGAATAAGGCCGAGTTAGACTGAGTTTCATCAGACAAGGGAAACAACAGTAATGGGACGGGATAGACAGACGACAAATTGGATTTGAAACCACAACCAGATCAGCGAGTACATATTGAATGGCCAGACTCGGCTCAAAGCTCAGAATGGCCTATTGTCATCTAAATAACAAGGACACCTATGTCAGACTCCTATTTATTGACTATAGCTCAGCCTTCAACACTATTATTCCCACGAAATCCAGTTCCAAACTCTGTGTCCTGGGCCTCGGCACCTGGATCCTGAACTTCCTAACCCACAGACCACAATCAGTAAGGATAGGCAACAACACCTCCTCCACAATCATCCTCAACCCTGGTGCCCCACAAGGCTGTGTTCTCAGCCCCCTACTGTACTCCTTATACACCTGTGACTGTGTGGCCAAATTCCCCTCCAACTCGATTTTCAAGTTTGCTGACGACACCACGTAGTAGGTAGGATCTCAAACAATGACGAGACAGAGTACAGGAATGAGATAGAGAATCTGGTGAACTGGTGCGGCAACAATAATCTCTCTCTCAATGTCAACAAAACAAAGGAGAGAGTCATCGACTTCAGGAAGTGTAAAGGAGAACATGTCCCTGTCTACATCAATGGGGATGAAGTAGAAAGGATCGAAAGCTTCAAGTTTTTAGGTGTCCAGACCACCAACAACCTGTCCTGGTCCCCCCATGCCGACACTATAGTTAAGAAAGCCCACCAAAGCCTCTACTTTCTCAGAAGACTGAGGAAATTTGGCATGTCAGCTACGACTCTCACCAACCTTTACAGATGCATCATAGAAAGCATTATTTCTGGTTGCATCACAGCTTGGCATGGCTCCTGCTCTGCCCAAGACCGCAAGGAACTACAAAAGGTCGTGAATGTAGCCCAATCCATCGTGCAAACCAGCCTCCCATCCATTGACTCTGTCTACACTTCCCACTGCCTCGGCAAAGCAGCCAGCATAATTAAGGACCCCACGCACTCCGAACATTCTCTCTTCCACCTTCTTCCGTCGGGATGAAGATACAAAAGTCTGAGGTCATGCGACTCAAGAACAGCTTCTTCCCTGCTGCTGTCAGACTTTTGAATGGACCTACCTTGCATTAAGCTGATCTTTCTCTACACCCCTAGCTATGACTGTAACACTACATTCTGCACTCTCTCCTTTCCTTCTCTATGAATGGTATGCTTTGTCTGTATAGTGCGCAAAAAACAATACTTTTTACTGTATGTTAATACATGCGACAGTAATAAATCAAATCAAATCAAATGCTGCTCTTAAGTTCTATACACATATGTCCTGTACTCCTGTCCATGTCAGTAATAAATATTGGCCAGACTGTTTCTTACTGATAGTGCACTGGGACTGGATGAGGAACAGAGGGACCTTGGAGTACAAGTACATGGTTTGTTGAAAGCGGTGTCAGCGGTAGACAGGGAGGTGAAGTAGATATTTAGCACACGGGCCTTCATCAGTCAGGGCACTGAGTAAAGGAGTCGGGACATTAGGGGGACGATTCTCCCATTCCGACCCACTAATTTTTTGGCGGGTCGGGTCGGTTCGGGTGATGCGCGCATGCACCGATTCACGGGATTTGCGCATGCGTTCCCAATGCACAAGTGTCTCCCACCGCCAGAATTCCAGCACAGTCGCCATCACACAGGAAACCAGCGGGAACACAGGTAAGTCATTTCAATCTATTTTAATGTTATTTAAATGTGATTATGGGGCTTAGGACTGAATTCTCCGTGCCCGATAGCATCTCCCACCCTGCCAATACAGGCTCACTCCAGTGGGGTTTAGAGTAGCACCCCGCCTTTTGGAGAACTAGCGGGAGACCCTGCTGGAGTGAATTGGGGCAATCGGGCCCCCCAGGGGCTCGGGTGGTACTCCCAGGCATAATCACCCTTCAGTGCCAGCCTGTGCCCCCGGCACTGCCCAAGGGGCAAAATGCCCATGCTCAGGGAGCTTTGTGGCACTGCCCACTGGGCACTGGGCAGTGCCAAGGAATGGGGCCTATTGTGGACGGGGCCTGCTGGAGGTGATTGGTGGGGGTAGGGGGTCCCGCTGCCACTCTGCATTGCGATCCGGTTGGGGCTGGAGGGAGGCCAGCGATCGGGGCAAGCTGGGAGGGGGGGTCTGCTTCCCGGGGTGGGGGTCTGCCAGGGTGGGGGGGAGTGGTGGGGGGATCGTCACTGCTATCAAGGGGGGATGGGGGGGGCGGGGAGATGGCTGCAGATCAGGGCGCTCTGGGACAGGTCGGTCGGGTCTGGCCCAGGAATGCTTGTGCGGACCGTGATTGGGCCACAAACGGGCCATGGTGGTGTCGGGGGGGGTGGGGGGAGGTGGGATGGGGGTAGCAATGCGGGGCTCCTGGGCTGGCCAGCAAATGAGAAGACTGACACCCACCCCCAAGCTTTTAATGATATTCACGATTGTGACCTCTGAGTTGCACAGAGTGTGGGAGATTCGAGTTTGAACTCCCACTGAAAAATGATTTACACCATTTTTCCCGCAAATTCAGCACTTACAATTTTTTTGGAAGAATCGCCCCCTGTGTTGCAATTGTATAAGCCGTTGGTGAGGTTGCACTTTGAGTATTGTGTACAGTTTTGGTCGCCCTGTTATAGGAAAGACATTGATTAACTGGAAAGAGTGCAGAGAGGATTTACGAGAATGTTACCAGGACGAGTGGGCCCCCGTTACAGGGAGAGGTTGGCCAGGCTAGGACTTTATTCCTTGGAGTGTAGGAGAACGACGGTGGCACAGCGGTTAACACTGCTGCCTCACAGCACTAGGGATCCAGGTTCGATTCCCGGCTTGGGCCACTGTCTGTGTGGAGTCTGCACGTTCTCCCCATTTCTGCGTGGGTTTCCTCCAGTTTCCACCCACAGTCTGCAAGGCGGGCTGGTTAGGTGCATTGGCCATGCTAAATTCTCCCTCAGCGTACCCGAACAGGCGCCGGACTGGGGGATTTTCACAGTAATTTCATTGCAGTGTTAATGTAAGCCTGCTTGTGACACTAATAAATAAACTTTTGAGGGGTTACCTTGTTGAGGTGTATAAAAACATAAGGGGCATTGGTAGGATGAACGCACATAGTCTTTTTCCCAGGGAAGGGGAATTGAAAACTCGAGGGCAGAGGTTTAAGGTGAGAGGGGAAAGATTTAAAAGGGACCTGAGGGGCAACTTCCTCACGCAGAGGGTGGTGCGGATATGGACTGAGCTACCAGAGAAAGTGGTTGAAGCGGGTACAAAGAACAAAGAACAAAGAACAATACAGCACAGGAACAGGCCCTTCGGCCCTCCAAGCCCGCGCCGCTCCCCGGTCCAGGATTGAATCCTGAATCCAGGATCCCCGCCCAATTTTCCAGCCTATCTACATACCAATATCCTATCCACCGAGCTGTCCCTCACAGCTACGATGCTTTGTTCATTACAACCTATTAACTCACCCCCACCCCCCCATTCCAGACCATGTGATCTCCAGGGAGAGGCGAAAACCCAGAGTGAAAAACCCCAGGGCCAATATGGGGAAAAAAAAATCTGGGAAATTCCTCTCCGACCCCCTGAGGCGATCGAAACGAGTCCAGGAGATCACAATGACCATATGAATTCCCTACCCCCGAGACAGGTACAATAGCAACATTTAAAAAGCATTTGGTTCAGTACATGGATGGGAAAGGGTTAGAGGGATATGGGCCAAACACAGGCAATTGGGACTGGCTGGGAGGGCACCAGGGTCAGCATGGGCCAGTTGGGCCGAAGGGCCCCTTTCTGTGCTGCATTGCTCTATGATGCTATGGGCGAAAATTTACAGCTTCGCTCATCCAGAAACCTGCCCAAGGTTCATGGACCTTTCCATGGTCCACCCCGTCGCCTGCTCCGATTCCCTTTGTGGGTGAGACATTAAAATTCCAGCATAGACTTAATAGAGGTGTATAAAATGATGAAGGGGATAGATAGAGTGAACGTTCAAAGACTATTTCCTCGGGTGGATGGAGCTATTACAAGGGGGCATAACTATAGGGTTCGTGGTGGGAGATACAGGACGGATATCAGAGGTAGGTTCTTTACGCAGAGAGTGGTTGGGGTGTGGAATGGACTGCCTGCAGTGATAGTGGAGTCAGACACTTTAGAAACATTTAAGCGGTTATTGGATAGGCACATGGAGCACACCAGGATGATAGGGAGTGGGATAGCTTGATCTTGGTTTCAGATAAAGCTCGGCACAACATCGTGGGCCGAAGGGCCTGTTCTGTGCTGTACTGTTCTATGTCTATGTCTATTACACTTTGGGTGGAGTTTTCCCATCCTGACCTCCACGGGAATCAGAGCGGGTGGGACACGAGCATGCAAAGGTCCATTGACCCTGGGTGGGATTTTCCGGTCTTGGGGCGATTGTGGCTGGAAGCTCCTTCCCTTTGAGTTCACCTGAAAGGGCAGATGGGGCCTGAGGTTAACACCTCACCTGAAAGATCCCACCTGCAACGTGTGTTTTAGTGTCTGGTGCACATTCAGCTTGATACCCATCTGGATGTTCAAAGTGGGCAAGAAATGGAAAGAATCTCATTCCCTAGTCATGGAATTCGTAGAATCGTAGAATCCCCGACAGTGCAGAAGGAGGCCATTCGGCCCATCGAGTCTACACTGACCACAATCCCACCCAGGCCCTATCCCCATAATCACATGCATTTACCCGATCTAGCCCGCTGACACTAAGGGGCAATTTAGCACGGCCAATCCACCTAACCTGCACATCTTTGGACTGTGGGAGGAAACCGGAGCAGCCAGAGGAAACCCACGCAGACACGGGGAGAATGTGCAAACTCCACACAGACAATGACCCGAGGACGGAATCGAACCCGGGTCCCTGGCGCTGTGAGGCAGCAGTGCTAACCACCGTGCCACCATTGAAGTAAATGGGCTGGGTTCCCGTTTAGTGAGTGTGATATTGGCCCGTTAGCCATCTCTCCCGCTTCCCACTGGTACAGAAGTCTGTAGAAATGAATTCCGGGAACAATACATCGAGAGAGCCGTGAATCTTCACACCCCAACTTTTGCCCAGACTCAAAGTGACCCGCAAAGGGTTAAACAAGATCCTGAATAAGCCCGTCTGTGCATCCTGACTCAACCTTACTTTGAAATTATCATCGGACCCTCCCCATCTCAACTATCTAATCAAAGAAACAATTTATTATCTGGCTTTTTAGCTATCCATTCAGAATTATTGTATCAACTAAAATAAGCACAGGAGTTAAGTGTTTGCTGGAAGAAACATCTTTGAACTGCCTGAGGATGTCAATTATCAATGATTTCCAGCATCTCCTTATCACAGCGCATTTAATCTAACATATTCCAAGACGTGGGGTTTCATCATCATGAAATTCCTTAAAGTAAAATCACCCAGTTAAAAAGAACTAGGATCAACTCTGACCTCCCTGTGGATTTCATTCCATCATTTCTGTTCATTCTTTTAAAAAATGAATTGGTGTAAATTGTGAATGCTGGCGTCATACTTGGGCAGGGGTGACACTGGCGATAAGGGGTTACTGAACCCCTGATAGCGGGAGATGCAATTCCTTACCCACCCTCCACATCTACAGGGTTCTACAGTCAAGCTCAGAGTGGCACAGTGGTTAGCACTGCTGCCTCACAGCTCCAGGGACCCGGGTTCGATTCCCGGCTTGGGTCACAGTCTGTGCGGAGTCTGCATGGGTTGCACAACTGATGGTGTGCACATTATTGCAAAATAGCATGTCTTCTATGACATTGCACTAATTTACAATGACTATTCAGGGACTTTGAATGAACAGTATTCAGTGACTGTGTGGAGTCTGCACGTTCTCCCCGTGTCTACGTAGGTTTCCTCCGAGTGCTCCGGTTTCCTCTCACAGTCTGAAAGATGTTCTAGTTAGGTGGATTGGCCATGCTAAATTCTCCCTCAGTGTACCCAAACAGGTGCCGGAGTGTGGCGACGCGGGGATTTTCACAGTAAATTCATTGCAGTGTTAATGTAAGCCTACTTGTGACACTAATAAATAAACTTAAACAGATAATGATCAGGAGCAGGAACACCAGCTGATTTTTATCCCCCCTTCCCGAGCCAGGGATGCCGAGGCTAACTCCAACACCCTCACCACCAGCCGTGCTTCAACACTGACCACAGATTGCGCATTGCCTGCGTAGGACAAGATGTCTCACACTACCCGGGGACCCAGAAATGGAGCTACAATAAATGGCAGAGTCATCAGGAGTATAGAAACACAGAGGGACCTAGGTGTGCAAGTCCACAAATCCTTGAAGGTGGCAACACAGGTGGAGAAGGTGGTGAAGAAGGCATATGGTATGCTTGCCTTTATAGGACGGGGTATAGAGTATAAAAGCTGGAGTCTGATGATGCAGCTGTATAGAACGCTGGTTAGACCACATTTGGAGTACTGCGTCCAGTTCTGGTCGCCGCACTACCAGAAGGACGTGGAGGCGTTAGAGAGAGTGCAGAGAAGGTTTACCAGGATGTTGCCTGGTATGGAGGGTCTTAGCTATGAGGAGAGATTGGGTAAACTGGGGTTGTTCTCCCTGGAAAGACGGAGAATGAGGGGAGATCTAATCGAGGTGTACAAGATTATGAAGGGTATAGATAGGGTGAACAGTGGGAAGCTTTTTCCCAGGTCGGAGGTGACGATCACGAGGGGTCACGGGCTCAAGCTGAGAGGGGCGAAGTATAACTCAGATATCAGAGGGGCGTTTTTTACACAGAGGGTGGTGGGGGCCTGGAATGCGCTGCCAAGTAGGGTGGTGGAGGCAGGCACGCTGACATCGTTTAAGACTTACCTGGATAGTCACATGAGCAGCCTGGGAATGGAGGGACACAAACGATTGGTCTAGTTGGACCAAGGAGCGGCACAGGCTTGGAGGGCCGAAGGGCCTGTTTCCTGTGCTGTACTGTTCTTTGTTCTTTGTTCTTCTAAAACCCAATGGCATAAATATGACGAATCAAGGTCAAGATTTAGATAGGCTGCCTTTAGATAAGGTGCAAAATACAGACTGTTGCACAGAATGAGTAGAGGTGGGCGTAGCTGAAGCTATATCCTTAGTGCAGAGCGGTGACACAGTGGTTAGCACTGCTGCCTCACAGCGCCAGGGATCCGGGTTCGATCCCCGGCTTGGGTCACTGTCTGTGTGGAGTTTGCACGTTCTCCCCCGTGTCAGCATGGGTTTACTCCAGATGCTCCGGTTTCCTCCCACAGTCCAAAGATGTGCAGGTTAGGGTGGATTGGCTATGCGAAATTGCCCCTTAGTGTCAGGGGGACTCGCAGGGTAAATATTTGGGATTATGGGCATGGGGCCTGGGTGGGATTGTGGTCGGTGCAGACTCGATGGACCGAATGGCTTCCTTCTGCATTGTAGGGATTCTATGATTCTATGACATAAATGTACTCAGAAACTGAGAGAGACTTGTGTGGAACAAATAAAATTCAGGGGCCAGAAAAGATCATTTGCTCTGACAAAGCTCATCCATTACAGCTCCAATTAATGCGCTGTATAACATTTTGTTAGATGAAGTGTTATTGTCGCTATCATCTTGCTGAGGGAATTGCTTTTTTTATTCATTTGTGGGACATGGGTTTCGCTGGTTGGCCACCATTTATTGCCCATATCTAGTTGCCTTTGGAGGGCAGTTGAGAGTCAACCACATTGCTGTGGCTCTGGAGTCACATGTAGGCCAGACCGGGTAAGGACGGCAGATTTCCTTCCCTAAAGGACATTAGTGAACCAGATGGGTTTTTCCGACAATCGACAATGGTTTCATGGTCATCAGTAGATTCTTAATATCATATCAGATATTTTTTTGGTGGCACAGTGGTTAGCACTGCTGCCTCACAGTGCCAGGGTCCGGATTCAATTCCAGCCTTGGGTCACTGTCTGCGTGGAGTATGCGCATTCTCCCCGTGTCTGCTTGGGTTTCCTCCGGGTGCTCCTGTTTCTTCCTACTGTCCAAAGATGGGGAGCTTAGGTTGATTGGCCATGATAAATTGTCCCAAAAGGTCGGGGTTTAGAGCAAAGAACAAAGAAAATTACAGCACAGGAACAGGCCCTTCGGCCCTCCAAGCCTGCACCGACCATGCTGCCCGACTTAACTAAAACCCCCTACCCTTCTGGGGACCATATCCCTCCATTCCCATCCTATTCATGTATTTGTCCAGATGCCCCTTAAAACTCACTCTCGTATCTGCTTCCACTACCTCCCCCGCCAGCGAGTTCCAGGCATTCACTGTGTAAAAAAACTTGCTTCATACATCTCCTTTAAACCTTGTCCCTCGCACCTTAAACCTACAACCCCTAGTAATTGACTCTTCCATTCTGGGAAAAAGCTCCTGACTACCCACTCTGTCCATGCCCCTCATAATCTTGTACACTTCTATCAACAGGGTAAATATGTGGGGTTAAGGAGAAAGTGCCTGGGTGGGATTGTGGTTGGCGCAGACTTGATGGGCCAAATGGCCTCCTTCTGCACTGTCGCGATTCGATGAATTCTAATTCCACCATGCGGGATTCGAACGCAGGTCCCCAGAACATTCGCTCTGTTTCCGGATTGATAGACTGGCAATAATACCACCAGGCCAGTGCCTCTCCTAGATTATTGATTATGCTGGGTGGAGAAGATTATTTATTGCTCCGACACCCCTCAGTTGTATTCGTGGTGTATTTAAAGCACAGACCCTTTAAGACGAATGGAGCTTTGGCCAGTGAAGGGGTCGAGGTGGATTTGCTGAAAGATTGCAGCTTCCTGAGGCTCAGAAGCGAGTTGGGAAATGGCGTTCAATCTGGACTGTGTAAACTATCAAAACGTCACGTTCCCACTCTGTCAGTCCTCACTCCGGAGAGGTTTAGCGTCAAGCAAACACATTTCCCGGGGACTTTGCAGAAGGCTCACCTATGGTCAGTGAGTCGAAACCTCCAACATCATATAATGTATCATCTCATTTATAAAGCATCTGTTATTTGTCACCGATGAAGTTATGGTTAAAACAAAAAATGCCTCTCATCTTTCCAGACTTCAAATATCAGCACACTAATCGTCCACCCGCCTCCCTCCACCCACCTCCTCCAAATCTCATGTCGACCCAATTCGGAATGCACCCCTCAAAGGCCTGGCCCAAGATTTATTTTGCAGATACCCTGACGACGAATGCGTGAGAGTGATCCATCGCTGTCAGCCCTCTGCCTCAAGTTAATTCCAACATTAATTGTCGACTGTCAGACAGCTTTATAAACATCGCGGGGCAAGCACCAACACACCGAGGAGACGAAAGAGCAATCACCACAGAACTAATCAACCCCCAATGATTCATCCGAACATGGTCTTTTGACACGGGGGTACCAGGCAAACAAGACCAATTTGGAGATAAATCTTCCCTCAGTCTCTCCCGTCAATGGCTCCGTAACTGTTTATTTGCACAGAATGAGAACACACTTTTAATCTTCACAAGATGTGCGATTATCAAATCTGCTTACACCGATCGTCAACCTCTGCTTGTTGCTTGTTTCTGTAGTGTAGCGGTTATCACATTCGCCTAACACACTTAAGGGCCTTGGTTCATAAACCGGGCAGAAACATTAATGGGGGCGGCACGGTGGCACAGCGGGTTAGCACTGCTGCTTCACAGCGCCAGGGACCCGGGTTCGATTCCCGACTTGGGTGACTGTCTGTGTGGAGTTTGCACATTCTCCCCGTGCCTGCGTGGGATTCCTCCGGGTGCTCCGGTTTCCTCCCACAGTCTGAAAGACGTGCTGGTTAGGTGCATTGGCCGCGCTAAATTCTCCCTCAGTGTACCCGGACAGGCGCCGGAGTGTGGCGACTAGGGGAACTTCACAGTAACTTCATTGCAGTGTTAATGTAAGCCTTACTTGTGACACTAATAAATAAACCTTACAGCACTTCGTTCTCCTTTAAATTAATTGTCATTAAATTTATAAATACATTTCTTCCCCGGCTCAATGATAGTACAGCTCGTGTCCAAAGATGTGCGGGTTAGGTTGATTGGCCATGCTAAAAATTGCCCTTAGTGTCCTGAGATGCGTAGGTTGGAGGGATTAGTGGGTAGATATGGGGGTAGGGCCTGGGTGGGATTGTGGTCGGTGCAGACTCGATGGGCCGAATGGCCTCTTTCTGTACTGTAGGGTTTCTATGAAATTCGTACAAATCACAAGTCCAATGTTAATTCTTTTTCAAATAGTTGTCTCCACACCTGGATAATCTTCCAGGAGTTTTGTGGTAGGACCATCTTGAAGTGTCTCCCAGATGAAGTGAAATGCACTCCGTATCTGAGATCCACTTTCCAACTCTGAATAGAAGCTACAAACATCCAAGGGCACGGACCAGTCCTCTTGACAACCCCAGCTAAGGTCAGCGAGTTCAGTTAGGGTTAGAATTGAACTTGGCAACCATCAGTGCTTCATAACCCTGTGCCCCTTGAGCAGTGAGGCTACCGGTCTTGGCACTTGGCAGCCTTGGTGGCAGAAGGGTTGCATGGATTTAAGCTGGACAGATGTTGCTCAGTGAAGCACTGAGAGAGTGCGGCGCTGTCCAATGAGGAGCCAAAACACGGAACTATCAGTCCTCTCAGATGGATATCAAAGATCCCATTGCAATGGTGGCACGGTGGTTCGCACTGCTGCCTCACTGCGCCAGGGACCCAGGTTCGAATCTTGGCTTGGGTCACTTTCGGTGTGGAGTTTGCACGTTCTCCCCAGGTCTGCATGAGTTTCCTTCGGATGCTCCGGTTTCCTCCCATACTCCAAAAGACATGCTGGTTAGGTACATTGGCCACGCTAAATTGTGCCTTAGTGTCCAAAGATGTGCGGGTTAGGTTGATTGGCCATGCAAATGCAGACAGTCACCCGAGGCTCGAATCGAACCCGGGTTCCTGGCGCTGTGAGGCAACAGTGCTAACCACTGTGCTACCCACAATGTACCTCACCATGCCCCATGTCCCCACGACACTCTCCCATACGTTTGTTATACCGTCTGTATCGTTCGCTGTCCTTGTCCTGCGTTACCCGCCTCATTCTCGCCACTCTGATCACCCACCCGACTGAATTGGATCGGAAAATGGAAGTTGCAGCTGTGTAAACGTGGTCTGAAGCTGCTTCCTCCTCAGCTCTCAGGTACCCCTGCGACTTAATTAATGCCTAATTATAGTGTCTTTCTCTCAGTGGAGTATGGTGGTGTCGGACTCATTATCAGGCCTGATACAATCAGCAGCCTATCTCCTGCTCCAATAATCCAACTCCTACATCCTCTTCCTAATCACAATCTCCCTCTCTCCTGCCTTATCACTGATCCTTCCTCAGATTAAACCCTTTGATTGATGGAGCAAATCCTTCACTCTGCTGCCCCAGGCTGCCATTTCCTGTCAGCAGGGCCGGATAAAACAGGCCCAGCCTCTTCGATACATGGTAGGTTCCTCTGTGTCGGGATTTTGGAGAAATTTAATGGTGGTGATTTGTAATTTTATGTACTTTCCTGAAGTTTAATTCTGGCAGGGTGCCTCTGGGGAGTACAACAGAGGGTGCCGGCTACACAGTCCTCAAGTGTGCTTCCTGCTGGAAATACTGACGTGGTTAATAATCATTAAAACTGTCCCTGTTTAATCTAGCAAGGGTGCTCAGTCCCAAAACCAAACCCAGAAGTTCCGTACTCCCGACCTCTTTCGTGTGGGGCTGTGCGAGGAATTAATTGGATTGGCTGCAACAAGATGTAATTTCCCACTTGCGACACGCCTCTGTCACCCTGTTCAAAGTGCAGTGGTGTAGTGGCATTGTCGTTGAACTAGTATTTAAGACACTCGGTGTAAAGCTCTAGAGACCCGAGTTCGAATCCCCCCACGGCAGATGGTGAAATTTAAACTCAATAAAAATCTGGAATTAAAAAAAAACAGTCTAATGATGGCTCAGTGGTTAGCACTGCTGCCTCACAGTGCCAGGGACCCGGGTTCGATTGCGGTCTCGGGTCACTGTCTATATGGAGTTTGCACATTCTCCCCGTGTCTGCTTGGGTTTCCTCCGGGTGCTCCTGTTTCCTCCCACAGTCCAAAAATGTGCGGGTTAGGTGAATTGGCCATGCTAAATTGACCCTTAGTGTCCAAAGATGTGCGGGTTAGGTTGATTGGCCGTGCTAAATTGCCCCTTAGTGTCAGGGGGACTAGCAGAGTAAATATGTGGGGTTACGGGGATAGGAAGTGGGTGGGATTGTGGTTGGTGCAGACTCAACGGGTCAAATGGCCTCCTTCTGCACTGTAGGGATTCTATGATTCTATGAAAGTAGTTGCCTGGCATCAGGGCAGATGGGGGGGGGGTGGTGATTTTAACCCGGCCAGCGGAAGTAAATGGCCCTGTTCAAATGCTGTCCGCATCCTGCTGTTACCTATGCATTTATTGAAGGAGAACCACAAAGTTGGTCTCATAACTTAAACACTGGGGAACTCTTTATTATCGGTGCCCCACTGTCCCAAAGTCAGATCATAGAACCTGATCCTAGGTTCGATTTCCGGCTTAGGTGACTGTCTGTGTGGAGTTTGCACATTCTCCCCGTGTCTGCGTGGGTTTCCTCCGGGTGCTCCGGTTTCCTCCCACAGTCTGAAAAGCGTGCTGGTGAGGTGCGTTGGCCCTCAGTGTACTTGAACAGCAACTGGAGTGTGGCAACTGGGGGATTTTCACAGTAACTTCATTGCAGTGTTAATGAAAACCTACTTGTGACACGGATAAATAAAGTTTAAAACTTTAAGGTGCAGGGGCTTCAAAGCCCTACAGGAGTATAGAAAGTGGTAGCCATGATGTGGAGTTGCGGCGTTGGATTGGGAAAGGCACAGTAAGTAATCTCACAACACCAGGTTAAAGTCCAACAAGTTTATTTGGTGGCACGAGCTTTCGCAGCGCTGCTCCTTCATCAGGTGAGTGCAGGATTTGTTTCACAAACAGGGCATATATAGACACAAACTCAATTACAAGATAATGGTTGGAATGCGAGTCTTAACAGGCAATCAAGTCTCTACAGATGCAGACAATGTGAGTATAGAAAGTGCAGGAGTTTACTTGGAAAGGAAATTAGGAGAGTGAAGAGGGGGCATGAAAAGACACTAACCGGCAAAGTAAAGGAAAATGCCAAGTTTGTTTGTAAATATATTAGGGTTAATCAGGGAAAGAGTAGGGCCCATTAGGGACCGAAGTGATGATGTGTGTGTGGAGCCGGAAGACATGGGTGAGGTATTAAATGAATATTTTGCATCTGTGTTCACGCTGGAGAAGAACGTTGTATAGAAAGCAGGGAAGGGGACTGTGATATAATTGAACAGATTAGCATTGAGAGGAAGGAGGTGATAGCAGGTTTAAAAGTGGATAAACCCCCAGGCCCAGATGAGATGCATCCCAGGCTGCTGTGTGAGGCAAAGGAGGAGATTGCTGGGACTCTGACACTAATTTTCAAATCCTCTCTGGCCTCAGGAGAGATGATGTGGAGATGCTGGCGTTGGACTGGGGTAAACACAGTAAGAAGTCTAACAACACCAGGTTAAAGTCCAACAGGTTTATTTGGGAGCAAAAGCCACTAGCTTTCGGAGCGCTGCTCCTTCGTCAGGTAAGTGGGAGTTCTGTCTTTATATATATACAGGAGGGGTGCCAGACTTGAGGACAGCTAATGTGGTACCATTATTCAGGGAGGGAAGTAGGCCATCAATGCAGGGTCGCGGGGCTGGCCAGCGATCAGAAGGCCAGCAGTGCGGAGCAACTCCGCATGTGCCGATCTCCGCTCTGACAGATCAGCGCATGCGCAGTGTCCCGCTCAGTCCTATGCTGCCGGCCTCTCCAGTGGGAATAGGCCCCGACCACTGATTTTCAGCGTGATTCATGCTAGGACTCTCTGCAGTGCACAGAGCATGGGAGATTCATTTTGAAAATCCCACCAAAAAAAACAGCAGGATTTACTCCAGTTTTTACACGAATTCGACACTTGCCCACCTGAGGTCTAACTAATCTGATTGAATCTTTTGAGGAGGTGACTGGGTGTGTCGATGAGGGCAGTGCAGTGGATGTGGTCCACATGGACTTCAGTAAGGCTTCTGACAAGGTCCCACATGGGAGACTGATCAAGAAGGTAAGAGCCCATCGGATCCAGGGCAATTTGGCAAATTGAGTCCAAAATTGGCTTAGTGGCAGAGGGCGATGGTCGAAGGTTGTTTTTGTGACTGGAAGCCTGTGTCCAGCGGTGAAGAGTAGGGATCGGTGCTGGGTCCCCTGCTGTTTGTAGTGTACATTAATGATCCAGATGTGAATGTGGGAGGCATGATCAGTTTGCAGATGATACAAAAAATGGTGCTGTGGTAAATAGTGAGGAGGAAAGCCTTACATTACATGAGGATATAGAAGGGCTGGTTAGATGGGCAGAACAGTAGCATGGAATTTAACCCTGAAAAGTGTGAGGTGATGTACTTTGGGAGGACTAACAAGACAAGGGAATACACAATGAACGGTAGGACGTGAGGAGGTACAGAGGACCAGAGGGACCTTGGGGTGCATATCCAAAGATCCCTGAAGGCAGCAGGACAGGTAGATGTTGAGAAGGCATATGGGATACTTGCCTTTATTAGCTGAGTCATAGAGCGCTAGAACTGGGAGGTTATGATGGTGCTGTATAAAATGCTCGTTAGACCACAGCTAGAGTACTGTGTACAGTTCTGGTCGCCACACTACAGGAAGGATGTGATTACATTCTAAAGGGTCCTTTTCACAATAACATGTTGACTCAGCATAATTACCTTGAGTTTATCATAGTGCCATGCTATAACTTCTTCCCTATAACAAATATTAAGCTAGCTGACTGGTAATTGCCTCTCTTTTTGAATAATGGAGTTACATTTCAGGATTTTGACCCAGTGACAGTGAAGCAATGGCCGATATATTTCCAAGTCAGGATGCTGAGTGTCTTGGAGGAGAACTTTGGAGTTTAATTTAGGGTGGTGAGTGTCTGGAACGAGCTGCCAGAGGCAGCAGTAGAGGCGGGTACAATTTTGTCGTTTGAAAAGCATTTAGACAGTTAGATGGGTGAGATGGGTATAGAAGTATATGGGCCAAATGCGGGCAACTGGGACTCGCTTAATGGTAAAAAACTGGGCAGCATCGACAGTGCTGTAAACCTCTATAAGTCTCTCCAACTTGATGGTGTTGCCATGTGTCTGCTGCCCTTGCCCTTCTAGATGGCAAAGGTCATGGATTTGGATGGTGGGTCTGAGGAAACTCCTGGCAGCATTATCAATTTGCCCCAAATAGTCACTTAATTGATAATTCTTCACACCCACTGCTGCGGGGCGAGAAGCCGGTGCCAGTTAGACTTCCCTTTCACCAAGGATTCTCGGAGAAAGGAAGACATCAGTCTGCAGTCTGACACAAGATTTCTTGATTTTGCTCCCAGTTCCGCCTCCGAAACCATCCCCGCAGGCTGAGTGAAAGTGCATCCCTTCAGTGTAGTTCCGATTGGAAGCAAGGGATTGGTGAATCACTCCTCAAAGTACTTGCCTCAGTGCCGTGACTGGACTTGATTCTTTGGCTTTCTAGCTCAGTAATACCTTGCACGTTTTGTCATGGCGGACACAAGCTTGGATACGACCTACACCTTTGACGTTATTCATTCTGAATGCGTACGGTCAAAGCTAATGGCCGGAATTCTCCCACCCCGCCCGTGACTGCAATTGTAGCGGGCGGGTTGTGGACAATGTGAAGGCCCATTGTTGGTCGGGTGGGAATTTCCAGCTTTTAGATCAACGTGGGAGGAGAATTCCGTCCAGGGACTTCCCTTGAAGGAGGAGGGAATATCTGTCACTCTCCTTTATTCTCTCGAATTCAAAATGTTGAGGGATGATCTGATCGAAGTCTACAAAACATAAACAGGGTAGCTCAAGGTGGATAAGGATAAACTGTTCCGCGAATGGAAGGCTCTAGAACCAGGGGCCAAAACCTAAACATTAGGGCCAAGCCATTCAGGAGAGATGTTAGAAACACTTCCACACACAGAGAGTTTTTTGAGTTTAAAAGTTCATTTATTAGTGTCACAAGTTGGCTTACATTAACACTGCAATGAAGTTACTGTGAAAATCCCCTAGTCGTCACACTCTGGTGCCTGTTCGGGTACACCGAGGGAGAATTTAGCATGACCAATGCACCTAACCAGCACGTCTTTCAGGCTGTGGGAGGAAACCGGAGCACCCGGAGGAAACCCATGCAGACAAAGGGAGAATGTACAAACTCCACACAGACAGTGACCCAAGTCAGGAATCAGTATTATTAAACAAACACAGTCAGATGAATTTTACCAGTAGAATCATAGTATCCCTACAGTGCAGAAAGAGGCCATTCGGCCCATCAAGTCTGCACTGACTATAATCCCAGCCAGGCCTTGTCTCCGTAATCTCACGTATTTACCCTATTAAACCCCCTGACGCTAAGGGGCAATTTAGCATGGCCAACCAACCTAACCTGCACATCTTTGGAATGTGGGAGGAAACCGGAGAACCTGGAGGAAACCCACGCAGACACGGGGAGAATGTGCAAACTCCACACACACGGTGACCCAGTCCGGGAATCGAACCTGTGTCCCTGGCGTTCTGAGGCAGCAGTGCTAACCACTGCGCCACCGTGCCGCCCAGAGTGGGGGAGGTTTGGAATTCTCTTCCTCAGACGGCGGTGGATGCTGGTTTAATTGTTTGGTTTAAGTCTGAGATAGACAAATTTTTACTGAGGAGGGCTCTCAAGGGATATGGACCGAGGGCAGGTACTTGGAGTTATGTACGGATTATGTGGATTGGCCATGCTAAATTGCCCCTTAGTGTCAGAGGGACTGGCTAGGGTAAATGCATGGGGTTACGGGGATAGGGCCTGGGTGGGATTGTGGTCGGTGCAAACCCGATGGGCCGAATGGCCCCCTTCTGCACTGTAGGGATTCTTTGATTCTGTGAGTTACGCCGCAGATCAGCCATGATCTTATTGAATTGGGGAAAAGGCTCAAGGGGCTGAATGTTCCTGTTCCGATGTTCCTGCTCCTGGTGATTCAGTGCATGAGGAGCCACACTCGAAGGATCAGAGCAAGAGAATGTCAGCCAGAATTCATTGTCGATGAATTTGGTGTTTCCAGGGATTCCCTCGCTAGGTTCACTCAACTGGCTGAGCTGGCTTTTACTGTGAACAGGTGTCCATGATCCTAGTACAGTAAGCCATCCATTCCCTTCAGCATTGACATCCCCTGCACTAATTCTTCACATCCTGGTCACTGAATGATGCCCTTCGTCATCTTACCGCAGGACCACCATTTCTAACTTCCCTTTGTCAGGTTATATGGACAAGCAGTTCAGGGTGAAAGGTTACTCCAGGCTCAATTACATCTTCATTAGAGGCAGGCATGCATCACGCACATTAATATCACAGATAAACCTCACTTCAGGTCAGAAGTCTTTACGGAGGCAATAGATTTGGACACTTCCCTCCACCAATACCTGTGGTTGGCAAACAAGTTGTCTCACTGTCTACACTTCAGCATCATTATCAAATTTGCAGGGACAGGTTTGTCACTGTATAACACTGGTGTACAGTACTGGTGGGGACGGGCCTGTAACTGTATAACAATGGGGTACAGTACTGGCGGGGACGCGTCTGTCACTGTATAACACTGGAGTACAGTACTGGTGGGGTCAGGTCTGTCACTGTATAACACTGAGGTACAGTACTGGTGGGGACGGGTCCGTCACTGTATAACACTGGGGTACAGTACTGGTGGGGATAGGTCCGTCACTGTAATACACTGGGGTACAGTACTGGTGGGGACAGGTCTGTCACTGTATAACACTGGGGTACAGTACTGGTGGGGATGGGTCCGTCACTGTAATACACTGGGGTACAGTACTGGTGGGGATGGGTCTGTCACTGTATAATACTGGGGTACAGTACTGGTGAGGACGGGTCAGTCCCTGTATAACACTGGGGTACAGTACTGGTGGGGATAAGTCTGTCACTGTAATACACTGGAGTATAGTACTGGTGGGGATGGGTCTGTCACTGTATAACACTGGGATACAGTACTGGTGGGAACGGGTCTGTCACTGTATAACACCGGGATACAGTACTGGTGGGGATGGGTCAGTCACTGTATAACACTGGGATACAGTACTGGTGGGAACGGGTCTGTCACTGTATAACACCGGGATACAGTACTGATGGGGATGGGTCAGTCACTGTATAACACTGGGGGAAAATACTGGTGGGGACGGGTCTGTCACTGTATAACACTGGGGTACAGTACTGGTGGGGATGGGTCAGTCACTGTATAACACTGGGGTAGAGTACTGGTGGGGACTAGTCTGTCACTGTATAACACTGCGGCACAGTACTGGTGGGGATGGGTCCATCACTGTGATACATTGGGGTACAGCACTAGTGGGGACGGGTCTCTCACTGTATAACACTGGGTACAGCACTGGTGGGAACGAGTCCATCACTCTATAACACTGGGGTACAGTACTGCTGGGGATGGGTCTGTCACTGTATAACACTGGGGCACAGTACTGGTGGGGACGGGTCTGTCACTGTATAACACTGGGGTACAGGATTGGTGGGGATGGGTCTGGCACAGTGTAATACTGGGGTACAGTACTGGAGGGGACGGGTCTGTCACTGTATAACAATGGGTACAGTACTTGTGGGGACGGGCCTGTCACTGTATAACACTGGGTACAGTTCTGGGGGGGACAGGTCTGTCACTGTATAACACTGGGGTACAGTACTGGTGGGGATGGGTCTGTCACTGTATAACATTGAGGTACAGCACTGATGGGAACGTGTTTGTCACTGTATCACACTGGGTACTGTATTGGTGGGGATGAGTCTGTCACTGTATAACATTAAGGTACAGTACTGGCGGGGACGGGTCTGTCACTGTATAATACTGGGGTACAGTACTGGTGGGGATGAGTCCGTCCCCCAGTGTTATAAAGTGACTGACCCATCCCCACCAGTACTGTATCCCGGTGTTATACAGTGACAGACCTGTCCCCACCAGTACTGTACCCCAGTGTTATACAGTGACTGACCCATCCCCACCAGTACTGTATCCCGGTGTTATACAGTGACAGACCCGTCCCCACCAGTACTGTACCCCAGTGTTATACAGTGACAGACCCATCCCCACCAGTACCAGGTGCAGTGCTGGTGGGGACGGGTCTCTCATTATATAACACTGGGTACTGTATTAGTGGGGATGGGTCTGTCACTGTATAACATTGGGGTACAGTACTGGTGGGACATGTCTGTCACTGTATAACCCTGGGGTGCAGTACTGTTGGGGACAGGTCTGTCATTGTATAACACTGGGTACAGTACTGGTAGGGATGCGTCTGTCACTGTATGACACTGGCATACAGTACTGGTGGGGACGGGTCTGTCACTGTATAACACTGGGGTACTGTACTGGTGGGGACGGGTCTGTCACTGTATAACACTGGGGTACAGTACTGGTGGGGACGGGTCTGTCACTGTATAACACTGGGGTACTGTACTGGTGGGGACGGGTCTGTCACTGTATAACACTGGGGTACTGTACTGGTGGGGACAGGTCTGTCACTGTATAACACTGGGGTACAGTACTGGTGGGGACAGGTCTGTCACTGTATAACACTGGGGTACCGTACTGGTGGGGACGGGTCTGTCACTGTATAACACTGGGGTACCGTACTGGTGGGGACGGGTCTGTCACTGTATAACACTGGGGTACAGTACTGGTGGGGACGGGTCTGTCACTGTATAACACTGGGGTACAGTACTGGTGGGGACGGGTCTGTCACTGTATAACACTGGGGTACAGTACTGGTGGGGACGGGTCTGTCACTGTATAACACTGGGGTACAGTACTGGTGGGGACGGGTCTGTCACTGTATAACACTGGGGTACAGTACTGGTGGGGTGGGTCTGTCACTATAACACTGGGGTACAGTACTGGTGGATGAAGAACTGAGATTCACAAAATTGAGGTAATTCAGCACCACCAGAGGTTGGAGGGTGCAGTTACAATGTGACATGTTTATCTGGGAAGTTTGTTATTTTAATGACAATGTAGGATTTTATAATATCAGAAACATTAACTTAAAGTATCATCTGAAAGTTTCACCATCTGTATAACGACCCATAGTTTTCAGATAATATTTTGGAATGAGCACACACTGTTATATACCCCTATGCAATATTTTAATACTTAGATTCTTTGCATGCACATTTATATAGTAATTTCATAAAATGTAAAAGGGAAATGAATATAAATCTGTAATGTATATCTTGATAAAATATGAATGTATTTTTCCGTGATGCCAAAAATGCCTAAATAATATCTGGCTACATGGACAATGGGCTACTGGGGTGGTTGTTTCTGCAGTAGGGTTGCCTACAGTGATATAATGTATTCTGGGAGATTTCATTACATGAGTGGGTCGGCACGGTGGCACAGTGGTTAGCACTGCTGCCTCACAGCGTCAGGGACCCGGGTTCGATTCTGACCTTGGGTGACTGTGTGGAGTTTGCACGTTCTCCCCGTTTCTGCGTGGGTTTCCTCCGACAGTCCAAAGATGTGCAGGTTAGGCCATGCTAAATTGCCCCTTAGTGTCCAAAGATGTACAAGTTAGGTGGATTGGCCGTGCTAAATTGCATCTCTGCGTCAGCGGGACTGGCAGGGGAAACATGTGGGGTTACGGGGATAGGGCCTGGGAGGGATTGTTGTTGGTGCAGGCTCTGGCTTCCCCCCACAGTCTGAAAGACGTGCTGGTTAGGGTGCATTGGCCGTGCTAAATTCTCCCTCAGTGTACCCGAACAGGCGCCGGAGAGTGGCGACTCGGAGATTTTCACAGTAACTTCGTTGCAGTGTTAATGTAAGCCTACTTGTGACACAAATAAATAAACTTAAAGGACCGGAGGGGGAGGAGTGAATGGGAAGGATGTTTCAAGTGCATTTATCTGTTTCTTTCATGTGCCAAAAAGGCAAAGGAAACTTTTGCAGATCTAAGGGCAAGGCTTTAAGTCGGGGAAACGCTCTCAAAGCTGTTGTCATCAATCCCAAAACGCTCCGGAGAATCTTGAGCTGGCCAATGGCACAGATTGCAGTCGCTGGCTGCCTCTCGCCCTCTTTCGGGCCATCTCTTCAGTCGATGAGGCTTTCCGCTGAAAGTGAAACCAGCTCGTTTATCCGCTCGGCAGGGGAGAGAGCTTGCTCGGGGGGGGGGGGGTATAATCAGCTATTACCAAGACAATGCACCCATATGGGGAACAGAAGGATCGACTGCTCATTGACAGAAAGTGGTTATAGAGCAATGGAAACGTGCATTGCTGTGGAGTGCTTAAGGTTACAGTTTTGCATAACAAGAGAAAGTGATTATGTGATCATTAAAAGTCTGTTATTGGGGATTACACACGCGGTGTATCGCAAGCTGACACACAGCACGCTTTGTGCTTGGTTACCAAGGCTTTTGCGAAAAGCCATAGAAAAATCCAGTTGTCAAACAGCGACTGGAGATACACATCCTTTAGTGCCATGTTTTGCTTAAATATTTTTTCATTGCAACCCTCCCCTCCACCCCGGGAGTTTCCTCGAACCATAGAATCCCTACAGTGCAGAGAGGCCATTCAGCCCACACTGACTCTCTGAATGAACATCTGATTTGATTTGATTTACTATTGTCACACGTATTGGGGTGCAGTGAAAAGTATTGTTTCTTGCGCACTGTACAGACAAAACATACCGCTCATAGAGAAGGAAAGGAGAGAGTGCAGAATGTACTGTTGCAGTCATAGCTCGGGTGTAAAGAAAGATCAACTTAATGCAAGGTAGGTCCATTCAAAAGTCTGACAGCAGCAGGGAAGAAGCTGTTCTTGAGTCGGTTGGTACGTGACCTCAAACTTTTGTTTCGATTTCCCAACGGGAGAAGGTGGAAGAGAGAATGTCCGGGGTGCATGGGGTCCTTAATTATGCTGGCTGCTTTTCCGAGGCAGCAGGAAGTGTAGATGGAGTCAATTGATCTTACCCAGGCCCTCTTCTCCGCTCTATCCCCGTAACCCCGCACATTTATCATGGCTAATTCACCTAACCTACACAACTTTTGATACGAAGGGGCAATTTAGCATGGCCAATCCAGCTAACCTACACATCTTGGGACATTAAGGGGCAATTTAGCATGGCCAATCCACCTAACCTACACATCTTGGGACATTAAGGGGCAATTTAGCATGGCCAATCCACCTAACCTACACATCTTTGGATTGTGGGAAGAAGCTGGAGCACCCGGAGGAAACACATGCAGATTTGGAGAGATCATGCTAAATTGCCCTTTGGTGTCTAAAGATGTTTGGTGGATTAGCCATGGTAACTAGCCCTTCGTGTCCAAAGATGTGGAAGTTAGGTGGATTGGCTATGATCAATTGCCCCTTAGCCTTGAAAGATGTGTAGGTTAGGTGGATTTGAATGATTTGAAAATGACTAATACTGACGGTCGGTAGTACTACCCTAATCTGTGGAACGTTGCTTTTGTTAAGCATATCTTCACACACTTTGGACAGGATTCTCCGTTCTCCTCCATGTTGGTCCCCATTGCGAGTAAGAACCGGAACATCTGAAGTTTCGGCCAAAAATCCATTCAATCTCAGCGGCACTGGAGAATCCCAGCTGCAGGCGAGGACCGGGAGATTTCAACCATCGTTTGTTTTCCTTTGGGAAATAGCGGCCAGGGGTTGGAGATGATTATCGGCCCATTGAACTGTGTCAGGAATGGTCTTCCCTTGGTCAACAAGACCTACTGTGTGTCTTGAACCCATAGTTTCTGCTGCACAGGTAGGGACTCTAGAACTGTGACACAAGGCCTAACAGAGGCCTAGTGATTTTGCCAGTTATCTTATCCGCATCAGAATTAACTATAATGATGCTTAAGATCATGAGGGGTTCTGACAAGGAGTCTTCTTTCCCCTTCCATGCCTCATGGCCTAAGAGACAGACAAAGCGTGTGCTTTTGTCTATTGTCAAAACTTGTTTCTCCTGGAATAAGCAGGTCGCTACCCCAACACCGGAGGCTGTAGCTTTTGGGACACAATTTAACGTTAAGCATGATTAACCAAGAGACTCTCCCACTCTTACCACCTACCATAGGAGTATTGGAAGGATTTACATATGGAACATACACAGAAAAATAGAGGCAGGAGTGGACCATTCAGCGCTTCAGGCCTGCTCCACTATTTATTATTCATAGAATTCATAGAATCTCTACAGTGCAGAAGAACACCATTCGGCCCACCAAGGCTGCACTGGCCACAATCCCACCCAGGCCCGATCCCCGGGACCCCACCTGTTTACCCTTGCTCGTCCCCCTGACAGTAAGGGGCAATTTAGCATGGCCAATCCACCTAGCCTGCACATCTTTTGGGCTGTGGGAGGAAATGGGGCACCCGGAGGAAACCCACACAGACTTGGGGAGAAAGTGCAAACTCCACGCAGAGAGTCGCTGGAGACTGGAATCGAACCCGGGTCCCTGGCGCTGTGAAGCGGCAGTGCTAAGCATTGTGCCACCATGCTGCCCCTAAATGATCATGGGGCAGCTCACCACCTCCTTCTCAAGGGCAATTAGAGATGGGCAATAAATGCTGGCCTAGCCAGCGACGCCCATGTCCCACGAATGAATAAAAAGCAAGGATTTTTTTTCAGTTAAGCTTGGTTTAGCAGAGGATTCTCCCATTTTGAGTCAGAGCAAAGCGGGTCAAACCCCACTCCAGACACTTGAATGACACATAAAATCGAGGCTGACACTTTCTGTGCAGTGCTGAGGAAGTGCAGCACTGCCAGGGCTGAAAATAAATTGAGCCTCCATCTCCTCACTCAGTTGGCCTGAGTCAAAGAAAACTTTATTTCTGTTTTTATTCGTTGCAGGGATGTGGGCTTCGCAGGCTGGGCCAGCATTTCATACAATCCTTACAGTGCAGAAGGAAGCCATTCGACCCATCGAATCTGCACCGCCCACAATCCCACCCAGGCCCTATTCCCGTAACCCCACATATTTACCCTGCTAATCCCCCTGACATTAAGGGGCAATTTAGTATGGCCAATCCAACTAAGCCGCACATCTTTGGAGTGTGGGAGGAAACCGGAGCACCCGGAGGAAACCCACGCAGACACGGGGAGAATGTGCAAACTTCACACAGACAGTGACCTGAGGCCGGATTTGAACCCGGGTCCCTGGCGCTGTGAGGCAGTAATACTAACCACTGTGTCACTGTGCCGCCTGTCCCTAATTGTCCTTGAACTGAGTGGCTTGGTAGGCCATTTCAGAGGGCAGTTGAAAGTCAACCACATTCCTGTGGGTCTGGAGTCACATGTAGGCCAGGCAAGATAAGGAAGGCAGATTTCCTTCCCGAAAGGGACATTATTGAACCAGATGAGTTTTTTTACAACAACTGACAATGGTTTCATGGTCATCATTGGATTTTTAATTCCAGATTTTTATTGAATGCAAATTTCACCATCTGCCGTGGTGGGATTCGGACATGTGTCCCCAGGGCATTACCTTGGGTCTCTGGATTACTACGAGTCCAGTGACAATACCACTGCATCATCGCCTCCCCAAAACAGGAGCGTTCGCCCGGTGTCTTGGTCAAAATGTATCCCCCACCCAACATCACTGTAACGGAATATCATAGAATCCCCACAGTGCAGGAGGAGGCCATTCGGCCCATCCAACCTGTGCCGCCAACAATCCCACACCCAGGCCCTAACTGGTCACTTGTTTCATTTCTGTTTGTGGGAGCTTGCCGTGCACAAATTGACTGCCCCTTTTTTTGGGACGGTAACAAATGGCACACTTCAAAATAATCATTAGCTGTGGATGTGCCCGAAGTTCATGAAAGGTCAGTGGAAGTTCTTTCTTTAACTGTCTTAAAGGTGAGGGTGGAAATGTATTTCAATATTTAGTCGGTTTAATTCCTGGGTGAGTTTGGTTAGTGTCCATGTAGAAATCGTGTTGTTTTGTCAACTAATCCTGACAGAGTCAGAAATAAAAATGTATAACGTGCATACTTGCTGAGTGCAAAAAAATAATTGAGGACAAATCTCCATTAAGATGTTGGAAAGCATTAATCTTGGAGATATATTGCTGTCAGGGCCTTTTATTAGCCTTCTTTAGTGGCACTAAGCCATAATGATGCAAATTATTGAAGTTACTCTGTGTCTTTCTCCGTGACTCTCACACACAGATGTTCCAATAATTATTGACTGGATTGCAATTCACTCTGACTTCATTGACTGATCCTCATAATAAGTGACAGGAAAAGGCCCCACTTGGGTCATCTTGGCTCAATCCGGCCTCCACACTGTAAGGCTGATACCAGGAGGACTGACCCCCGCAATGGAGTGCAGACCGGCAGCCACACAAAGAGTCATTTATCACTCATTAACCGGGGGCCTGTGGAGCTTGTTATCTACATATCCACGCGCAGGCGAAACACCGCAGGTGCCGGAGACTTTCAATAAAGACAGAAAATGCTCAGCAGGTCAGGCAGCATGGGTGGAGAGAAACAGAGTGAGCATTTCCGTCACTGATGACCCTTCATCAGATCATCGTGTTCAACAGAGGGTAAAGAAGAGGAACATGTAACAAGGGTTTGCACGGTCTCCCCGTGTCTGCGTGGGTTTCCTCCGAGTGCTTCGGTTTCCTCCCACACTCCAAAGATGTGCAAGATAGCTGGTTGGCCATGCTAAATTTCCCCTTAGTGTCCAAAGATGTGTAGGTTAGGTGGATTGGCCATGCTAAATTGTCCATTAGTGTTCAAAAATGCACAGGTTAGGTGGATTGGCCATGCTAAATTGCCTCTGAGAGTCCAAGGATGTGCAGGTTAGAGTCGATGTTATATACATGGACTTTAGCAAGGCCTTTGACAAGATACCACATGGTAGGTTGTTGCATGAGGTTAAATCTCATGGGATCCAGGGTGAGTAGCCAATTGGATACAAAATTGGCTTGATGACAGAAGCCGGAGGGTGGTTGTGGAGGGTTGTTTTTCAAACTGGAGGCTTGTGACCAGCGGTGTGCCTCAGGGATTGATGCTGGGTCCACTGTTATTTGTCATTTATATCAATGATTTGGAATCCAATTTAGGAGGCATGGTTAGTAAATTTGCAGATGGTGGCATAGTGAACAGTGAAGAAGGTTATATAGGATTGCAATGAAATTGGGCCAGTGAGTTGATGAATGGCAGATGGAGTTTAATTTAGATAAATGCAAGGTGATGCATTTTGGTAGATTGAACCAGGGCAGGACTTACTCAGTCAATGGTAGAGCGATGGGGAGAGTTATAAAACAAAGAGAGCTAGGGGTACATGTTCATAGCTCCTTGAAAGTGGAGTCACAGGTGGACAGGGTGGTAAAGAAGGCATTCGGCATGCTTGGTTTCATTGGTCAGAACATTGAATACAGGAGTTGGGACGTCTTGTTGAAGTTGTACAAGACATTGGTACGGCCACACTTGGAATACTGTGTACAGTTCTAGTCACCTAATTATAGAAAGGATATTATTAAACCAGAAATAGTGCAGAAAAGGTTTACTAGGATGCTGCTGGGACTTGATGGTTTGAGTTGCAAGGAGAGGCTGGATAGACTGGGACTTTTTTCCCTGGAGCATAGGAGACTAAAGGGTGATCTTATAGAGGTCTATAAAATAATGAGGGACATAGATGAAGTAGAAAGTCAACATCTTTTTCCAGTAGTAGAGGCAGGTACAATTTTGTCTTTTAGAAAGAACAAAGAAAATTACAGCACAGGAACAGGCCCTTCGGCCCTCCAAGCCTGCACCGACCATGCTGCCCGACGGAACTAAAACCCCCTACCCTCCCGGGGACCACATCCCTCTATTCCCATCCTATTTGTATTTGTTCAGACGCCCCTTAAAACTCACTATCGTATCTGCTTCCACGACCTCCCCCGGCAGCGAGTTCCAGGCACCCACCAATCTCTGTGTAAAAAACGTGCATCTCCTTTAAACATTGCCCCTCGCACCTTAAACTTATGCCCCCTAGTCATTGACTCTTCCACCCTGGGAAGAAAGCAATTAGACAGTTACATGGGAAAGATTGGTATAAAGGGATATGGGCCAAATGCGGGCAATTGGGAATAGCTTAATGGTAAAAACTGGGCGGCATGGACAAGTTGGGCCGAAGGGCCTGTTTCCATGCTAAGAATCCCGGCCATTATGTTCGGCAGAGTGGACCTCCCTCAACTGCTTAACACCCCCAACACCCTACAGCGCAGAAGGAGGCCATTCGGCCCATTGCGTCGCACTGACTCAGCAACTTGCCCACCCCCCCACCCTATTACCATAACCCCACTCATTTACATGGCCAATCCCCCTAACCTGCACATCTTTGGACACTAAGGGGCAATTTAGCATGGCCAATCCACCTAACCTGCAAGGGGGTGATTTTCCCAGCCAGGTACGCTGCTCGAGTAGCGCAGCGGGCCAGGAGACATCAGCGACGGCCGTTTCATGGGATTTGCACTGGGCTCCACAGCCTCCACACGTCCCCCAAAGTAGGTTTCCATTTGATTAGTGGGCACGGGATGGTGTGCTCCGAGCCTGCTCGTGTCCCTCCCCCCCCCCACCCCGCCGGGAGTCGTTCCCTCCAGCGGCATTTACGCTGCTCCCCACTAATGAGGAACAGGCATCCAACCCCGTAGGAGGGAACAGAGGCCATTGAGGCCCCCCCCACTGCCCCTGGGAGGTCGGGTTAAGAGGGGGATACCCCTTGGGCAGTGCCAGCCTGGCGCCTTGGCAGTGTCTAAGGAGCAACTGGCACTGCCCACTGGGCATCTTGGCACTGCCCACCAGGCAGTGCCAAGAGAGTGGGGCCAGAGGGGGTGGGCCTACTGGGGCGCAAGGCCTATTGGGGGGGGGGGGGGGGTGAGAATGACCCGCTGCCATTCTGCAAAGGATTGTTGGGGGAGGGAGCGAGTGAGGATGATCTGGGCTGGCTATAGGAGTGGGGGGAGCAGTCAGGGCTGGCGAGGTGGGGGGTCATCGCGGTTGATCATCGGGGCGGGGGTTTGGGATTGTCGGTGGGGGGGTGGGGGGGGGGGGGGGAGAGAGAGCAGAGCAGGCCAGGGGGTGGTGGGGGGACATTGGGGCTTACACGGGAGGTCTGGGGAGGCCAGTGATCAGGGGGTCACGGGTCTGGAAAGGACAGCAATGGGGGGCCACCTGCGCATGATTGTCCTCACCTGATGATTGACTCACCTGATGAAGGGGCAGCGCTCCGAAAGCTAGTGGCTTTTGCTACCAAATAAACCTGTTGGATTTTAACCTGGTGTTGTGAGACTTCTTGCTGTGAGGCACCAGTGCTAATCGCTGTGCCACCTATAGATACTGTTAAGGGTTAATTATTCACTTCCATGTCGCTGACGTAGACCCTCACCCACAGGGAGATTTTACACATGAAGGCCGTAATGTTTTAAGCAGTTATGTGTTTCCAATGGACAAGACGCTGTGTGAAACGGGACAAAATGTTGACCCTTGAATGTCCAAACTTGATGACTTAAGGACGTAAAGTTCTCCCTCCCGTTCAAGCTCTTTATTTTTCTCCCTGTCAGATACTCCACACAGCCTCAAACTGCAGCCAAAACCCTTAGCGAGTTGATAAAACATGTGCTCTCTGCAGGATAAAAAAACAGATGGTGTCAAAATGCCATCTGATGCAGAGTATTGCAAGTAAAGCGAGTGCCACATGTTTCATGCTCACAGAGTAAATCAAACCCGCCATGCTATGGAGTTGAACAATATGTTGAGAGCAGCAGAACACACAGGCGCTGTGAGAGAGATAGAGGAGCTTTGTCATGTCCAGGACAGAGCTCCGCAACAACTATCTATAACCATAGGAAGGGTGTGATTGCACTGGAGAGGGTGCAGAGGAGATTCACCAGGGTGCTGCCTGGCCTGGAGTGTTTCAGCTATGAAGAGAGGCTGGATAGGCTGGGGTTGTTTGACTCAGAGCAGAGAAGGCTGTGGGGAGATCTGATCGAGGTGTACAAAATTATGAGGGACAGAGATAGGGAGGAACGTTTCCCCTTAGTGGAGGGATCAATAACTGAGGAACAGGGGCTGTGTGTCAGCCTGACTTTGCCTCTGGTTCACTCTAAGAACTACTGAGCCACTCTTCTATGCATTTGTTGGCGCATTGGTTAGCACTGCTGCCTCACAGCGCCAGCGACCCGGGTTCGATTCCCGGCTGGGTCACTGCCTGTGTGGAGTTTGCACGTTCTCCCCGTGCCTGCGTGGGTTTCCTCCGGGTGCGCCGGTTTCCTCCCACAGTCCAAAGATGTGCGGGTTAGGTGGATTGGCCATGCTGAATTGCCCCTTTAGTGTCAGGAGGACTAGCTGAGGTAAATGCATGGGGTTGTGGGGTTGGGACCTGGGTGGGATTGTGGTCAGTGCAGACTCGATGGGCCGAATGGCCTCCTTCTGCACTGTTTGGTTCTGTGATTTTGGTGTACTCCCGACCCACCGCCCCCCCCTTTAACTTGAGGTCATTCAAAATTCTGCTCCCCACGTCGTAAACTTGCCCCAGCTCTCACTCACGTCTGTGCTCTTGGAACTACAACGACCTCGGTTTTGAAAGCTTCATCCTCTGTTTTCAAATCCCTCCGTGGCCTCACTCCCGCCATAATCCTGCGATCTTCTTTAGCCTTACAGTCCCCCTGAGATGGCTAATTGCAATAAATCGAGGGCAACTCGATGTGGCTCAAAGTAACAAAGGCCTGATTGTCGATGATAAGTGAGTATTTATATCAAAGGGTCCAACAGAACAAACAACTCTCCTCCCAGGCTCCAACTGTGGGACCTCTCTGACCCAGTACACATGTCCTTGCACCTGATTGGCTCGGTTTCCCGCCTCGACACTCCATAGATCCAACCCGATCACATGACCCTCAGGGAATGCCACACGCCCAGAGTAACTCTGGCCTTTTCAAGAGGGGCGGCACGGTAGCACAGTGGTTAGCACTGCTGCTTCACAGCTCCAGGGTCCCGGGTTCGATTCCCGGCTCGGGTCACTGTCTGTGTGGAGTTTGCACATTCTCCTCGTGTCTGCGTGGGTTTCCTCCGGGTGCTCCGGTTTCCTCCCACAGTCCAAAGATGTGCGGGTTAGGTTGATTGGCCAGGTTAAAAATTGCCCCTTAGAGTCCTGAGATGCGTAGGTTAGAGGGATTAGTGGGTAAATATGTAGGGGTAGAGCCTGGATGGGATTGTGGTCGGTGCAGACTCGATGGGCCGAATGGCCTCCTTCTGCACTGTAGGGTTTCTATTCTATTCTATTCTTCTATTCTAGTCCCAATTCGATGTCCTTTGCTCTGCCATTGGTCATGGTGTCTTCAACTACCATGGTCCTAAATTCTGGGCTTCTCCCCCCTCTACTCCCTACCATGAAACTGTTCCTTAAAATCCACCACTTCGAGCAAGCTAACTGCCGGGGATTCTCCGACCTTGCCCGCAGCTGGGATTCTCCAGTCCCGCTGCTGTGAACAGAGATTTGGCTGAACGCCAAATTCTCGCGGGGTTTACGAGGCTGGAGAATCCCGGCCAACATCTCCCTATGAGGCTCAGATCACATTTTGTTTACCAGTGCTTGCTAGCTCCCTTGTTAATGCTCGAGACAAAAGAACATAAGAAATAGAAGCAGGAGTAGGCCATTCGGCCCTTCAAACCTGTCCCGCCATTCAATACGATCATGGTTGATCTATGCCGGCCTCAACTCCTTTTCTGTTCCATTTCCCCACAGCCCTTCAATTCATCAATCTATCAAATATTTATCCACCTCCACTTTAAATATTTCTAATTTAAAGATTTATTCATTGGTAACACAAGTAGGCTTACATTAACACTGCAATGAAGTTACTGTGAAAATCCCCTAATCATCACACTCCGGCGTGTTCAGGTACACTGAGAGAGAACCTAGCATGGTCGATGCACCTAACCAGCATGTCTTTCAGACTGTGGGAGGAAACCGGAGCACCGGGAGGAAACCCACGCAGACACGGGGAGAATGTGCAGATTCGACGCAGACAGTGACCAAAGTCGGGGATCAAACCTGGGTCCCTGGTGCTGTGAGGCAGCAGTGCCAACCACTGTGCCACAATGTCACCAATCAATGATCCAGCATCCATCACCCTTTGGGACAGAGAATTCCAGAGATTCACCACCCTCTGTGAGAAGAAAATTCCTGTGCACCTCAGTTTGAAATGATCGGCCCATTATCTTGTAGCTTTGTCCCCTTGTTTAAGACTCTCTCACTCGTGAAAATACCTCACTCCCACCCTGTCAAGCCCCCTCAGGATCCCATATGTTTGAATAAGGTCACCTTACATTATGCAAAATATAAACTGTTATATAAATTGTTGCTCACCTGAGCTGCCACCTCCAAGAATCTGCCCATGTATAATCCCGGATCTTTTTTTCTTGTGACCCGTCTTGGAATTGAACCCTCCCACACTCCCAACCGAAATGTTCCACCTCACATTTTTCTACACTGAATTTCATCTGCCGGTTGTGTGACGGTGCTGTGCCTTTTAGAAATGTACTTTAATTATGTTTCTCTGCAGGATGTTTCGACGGCACCGTATTGTCTGTAGCCGGTGTCCTTTATTGTTACTGAAGCAGTATAATCGATATGCTCATTTTAATCTGAACTAATGCAGTTTAGTTCTGGGGTTTTGATGTTCCCCTGGGATTGCCGAATGGAGCTTGATTCGGGATGATTGACAGGTAATGTCATATGACTGAGGGACGGCTATTCTTCACAGAGCATTCAACTTTTAGTTTTGCTTTCAGAGGCTGCTTGAAGCTGAGAGAAACAGCAGTGTTATTTCCCTCTCTCTGGAGTTGGAGATTTGCTGTTTCAGTGTTGCTGTGTTGGAAGGTGCCAGAGAGTGGGATTACCTCTCTGAGGTTGTGCTCCACTGAACTTCCCAAAAGGGCGGTGGAAGGAGAAACGCTGAAGACTGCTGTCCAGATGTGTTAAAAAGCTCAAATGCAGCATCACGCAAGCATACTTGCTTTTTGTGCTAAGCCTGAAGAAAGGTGGGAATGGTGTTTAACTTGGAACAACAGAGATAGCTAGCTGTTAGGAATTACGCTGTGTTGTGCTTAAGTCTTGCAATTGGTAAAAGTTAGGCTAATTCTTTTTGTTATATTCTATGTTCTTAAATAACATTTATTTTGATAAAAGCTTCCTAGTGGATCACTTGAATCATACCTGGAGGGAAACACCTTATGGTCACCAATGCCAAATTCAAATGTAGAAGTTAGGATTTAGGCTAACTTCAGAAAATACCCTGGTGTGGGTCTTATCAGTTATCTGTCCAATCCTTCTGAAGTTAGTCCTATTGGAGAGCACCCTCCACATTTGTTAATTCCCCTTATCTTCATTGTACTGGCGCCAGTTTGTAATGCTGCCTGGCTTGGTCAGACAGTTTGTCTCATTTCTCAACTTTCTCTGCTTCTGTTCAAGGTGCTGTTGGAGTCTGTTTCCCTGGATCTGAGACACCTGAAGGGCGGCACGGTGGCACAGTGGTTAGCACTGCTGCCTCACAGTGCCAGGGAGCTGGGTTCGATTCCCAGCTTGGGTCCACTGTCTGTGTGGAGTTTGCACGTTCTCCCTGTGTCTGCGTGGGTTTCCTCCAGGTGCTCCGGTTTCCTCCCACACTCCAAAGATGTGCGGGTTAGGTGGATTGGCCATGCTAAATTGCCCCTTAGTGTTAGGGGGACTCACTAGGGTAAATGCATGGGTGGGATTGTGGTCGGTGCATGGCCTGTGAATGGCCTCCTTCTGCACAGTAGGACTCCATGATTCGATGACTTGTTGTTCTATTCCCACTGCCAGCTGCAGAGGGAATTACAGTCGAGGGTGACCCAGAGCACCCACCTGGATATGTAACTGTCCACCTTTCTCTAAAGCAGGCACCTGCGTTGACCGGAAAGATAGCTGATTCCTTCCCTCTCCCATCTCGACCGGGGCGGGGGAGTGATTGAGGTCATCTACAGGTCAACCAATATCTCAGCACAGAGCATGGAGGTGAAGTCAGCAGCTCTGTACTGACTTAACATTACATCGAGCTGTGTCTTTGTCCAATCTCCCATCAGGGTAAGTTTAACAGTTTACTGGGTAGATCATGTTGAACTAACTTCTCATCTTGCTGCCGGCTTGTTACCAGAGCTACAACTGTGTCAGTTGATGTCACACTTGCCTAGCATGGCCAATCCACCTAACCCACACATCTTTGGAGTGTGGGAGGAAACTGGAGCACCCAGAGGAAACCCACGCAGACACGGGGAGAACGTGCAAACTCCACACAGACAGTCACCCAAGCTGTTTTCAGACTAAATTCCCACTCCAGGATAAAAGTTTTAAGTTTATTTATTAGTGTCGCAAGTAGGCTTACATTGACACTGCAATGAAGTTATTGTGAAAATCCTCCAGTCGCCACACTCCAGCGCCTGTTCGGGTACACTGGGGGAGAATTTAGCACGGCCAATGCACCTAACCAGCATTTCTTTCAGACTGTGGGAGGAAACCGGAGCACCCGGATGAAACCCACGCAGACATGGGGAGAACGTGCAGGCTCCACACAGACAGTGACCCAAGCCAGGAATCGAACCCGGGTCCCTGGCGCTGTGAGGCAGCAGTGCTAACCACTGTGCCACCACATGTGTGGATACATGGACTTCTGCCGGGTATTTCCACACCGAGTCTCCACTGGACTTCCTAAAAGGGCAGTGGAGAAAGAAACCTTCACCACATTTAAAAAGTACTTCGGCATTCATAGATTTCATCGATTTCATAGACACTTGAAGTGCCGTAAGCTATAAAGTTGTGGACCAAGAGATGGAAACTGGGATTGGTTGGATGACCCCTTAAGGGCCAGTGCAGATATGAGGGGCTGAAAGGCCTCCTTTTGTCTGTAAGTTTCTATGATACAATGATCTTGCTGTGTGTAAAATGACTGCTGCATCTCCCTACAACAACACGCTCTGAAAATCTTTAATTGGCTGTGAAGAACTCTTGAGGCTCCTGACGTTGTGAAAGGTGCTATGTAAATGCAGGCCCCTTCCTTTTGAACTATCAAGTCATAGGATCTTACAGTGCAGAAGGTAGCCATTTGGCCCATCGAATCTGCACTGACCACAATCCCACCCAGGCCCTATTCCCATAACCCCATTCATTTACCCTAGTTAATCGCCCTGACACTAAGGGGCAATTTAGCATGGCCAATTCACCGAACCAGCACGTCTTCCGGACTGTGGGAGGAAACCAGAGCACCTGGAGGAAACCCACGCAGACACGGGGAGAACGTGCAAACTCCCCCCGTGACCCAAGCCAGGAATCGAACCCAGGTCCCTGGCGCTGTGAGGCAACAGTGCTAACCACTGTGCCACCGTGCCACCAGATAATAAGGGGGCATATAAGTGGTTGACGTTGCAATTCAGTAAGATATGCAGAATGCAAATGGAATAGTCAAAAAGAGTAGCTCTCATTTATGTTAATTTCAATCGATAATCTGATTACCATCACTTACTAATAGAGACATTTTAATTGTTCAAACAAAGAATTATTCACAACTGTTTCCCAATTAAATAGATACACATGCCATCTTGTGCAACTCAGAAACAGTCATAACTCATTTTCAACAAAGGCGCATATGCTGCCTCGAAATAAAACAGAAGTCGATTAATTAGAGCATTATTCTGTGTGCCAGCTAATATGTTAACAATAGTGCAACACAGTGCGCCCATCTTTAACAGGTCTGTAAAATCTGTCTGTGATATTCATTCACATCACCTTTTTAAGGACACAATTCAGACTATTTTGATAAGGTTGGGGGATTTTAAATGATACATGAAATCTTCTTAATGTGAATAGTAACAGCGCGAGGAAGCCTGGCGTTGTAACATCTTTAAATTTACTAACCATCAAAGATATACACCGGCAGAACCTTTCCCTGCAACACTGAGATTCCTGTAGGTTTCCTTATGCTTTAGTTTAGTTTATTTTTATAAGTGTCACGAACAGGCTAATATTACTGTGAAAATCCCCTCGCCGCCACACTCCGGCGTCTGTTCGGGGACACTGAGGGAGAATTTAGCACGGCCAATGCACCTAACCAGCACGTCTTTTGGTCTGTGGGAGGAAACTGGAGCACCCGGAGGAAACCCACGCAGACACGGGGAGAACGTGCAAACTCCACACAGTGACCCAAGCCAGGAATCGAACCCATATCCCAAGTGCTGTGAGGCAGCAGTGCTAACCATTACGCCACCATGCCACCCCCAGTGAGTTTTGGGTAAAAGCTATGACATTTATAAGATTGCAAGGCCAATTCGGAATCGGCTGATCTGGTGAAGGTCAGATGTGGAGGCTCCGTAATGTTCCCCAACGCCATTGGGCAAAGGAGGAAGAGGAACGACCATAGTTCCCATTCTTGCTTGCTAACCAATGGCCCGTATTATAAAGATTACAGAGAGGTCATGGGAGGCAATGGCAGAGTGGTATTGCTGGTGGACTCGTAATCCACAGACCCAGGGTTCAAATCCCACCATGGCCAATGGTGAAATTTGAATTTAATAAAAATTTGAATTTTTTTCATTCATTTGTGGGATATGGGCATCGCTGGCTGGCCAGCATTTATTGCCCATCCTTAGTTGCCCTTGGAGGGTAGTTGAGAGTCAACCACATTAAAAGAAGAGAAGATGAGAAAATGGACGGATGGCATGGTGGCACAGTGGTTAGCACTGCTGCCTCACAGCACCAGGTTCGATTCCCGGCATGGGTCACTGTCTGTATGGAGTTTACACATTCTCCCCGTGTCTGCGTGGGTTGACCCATGCTAAATTGACCCTTAGTGTCAGGGGGACTAGCAGGGTAAATATGTGGGGTTACGGGAATAGGGCCTTGTTGGTACAGCCTCGATGGACCAAATAGCATCCTTTTGCACTATCGGGATTCTATGATTAAGAACGATTGTTGTAAAAGCTCACCTGGTTCACGAATGTCTTTTAGGGAAGGAAATCTGCCGTCCTTACCCGGTCTGGCCTACATGTGACTTCAGAGCCACAGCAATGAGGTTGTCTCTGAACAGGCCTCTGAAAATAGCCCAGCAAACTCAAGGGCAATAAATGCTGGCTCAGTCTGTGATGCCCTTTTGGACACCCACTCCCTGTTACACTTGGCCACTCTCAGCAGAAGGCACTATTTCTGTTATACACCCCACTCTAGTATACTACTCTCAATTATTGGTCGACCCAATGTATATCCTGTCCTGCCCTTTGCTTCCATTGAAATCTCTCAGAAGAAGAATCAGTCATAGCTTACAACGGGTGGCGAATTCAATATTTGCACCATTTCCTGCAGTTACAATGATCCCTATGTGTGGATATTGGCTAAGGGGACCAGCTTCAACTGCGATGACTCCTCATGTTAAATGGGTGTTTCATAGTGTCATACCCTGGCAACAGTCACTGCCTCTCAGAGGACATTGAAAAGGGATTTATTTTATCCACAGTTTGTTCTACCCACTTTGTTGTAACTTAATGAGGAGCTCTAAATAAATATATCATCATAATTTCATGATAGTTTTGCAGTAGATAGATCCTTCAACTCAAAAAATATATTTTCTCTCTCCGATAAGGCTCACGTCAATGACAAGGACCGGTTCCAAAGAAGATATTGGACTCGAAACGTTAACTCTATTTCTCTCTCCACAGATGCTGCCAAATCTGCTGAGTTTATCCAACGTGTTCTGTTTCCAACGACAAGAGTCCAGCATCTTCCCCGAGCAGTTTGTGAGCTCGGAGTTCCGACAGAGAAAGTAACTGATTTGTACGATTATTTTAATTCTCTAACTTTGTCCCCATTCTAAGCTTTCTGTCTTTGACCCACTGCACTTGTGATGAAGTCGTAGAGTCATCGAGGTTGACAGCATGGAAACAGGCCCTTCGGCCCAACATGTCCATGCCGCCCAGTTTTTATCACTAAGCTAGTCCCAATTGCCCGTATTTGGCCCATATCCCTCTATACCCTCTGTGTGAAAAGATTGCCCCTCTGGACCCTTCTGTATCTCTCCCCTCTCACCTTAAACCTATGCCCTCTAGTTTTAGACTCCCCGACCTTCGGGAAAAGATGTTGACTATCTACCTTATCTATACTCCTCATTATTTTATTTAGGTGGATTGGCCACACTAAATTACCCCTTAATGTGCAAAGATATGCAGGTTTAGGTGGATTGTCCATGAGAAACTATCTCTTAATGTCCAAAGCTATGTAGCCATGGTAAGTGTGTGGGGTTACAGAGGTAGGGCAGAGGGGAGAGCCTGGGTCAGATGCTCTGTCAGAGAGTCAGTGAAAATTCGATGGGCTGAATGGCCTTTTTGTGCAATGTAAGGATTCTATGGTTCTGTAAGACATATTCCATCAGTCAGAAATGACCCGCAATTACTTTTAACTGAACTGCCAGTTATTCAAGAAAGGATTGAGTAAAGAAGATACTTGAACAGTGATGGTTCAGATTAGAGTCCAGAAGAAAATAGTATTACATGTGTAAATCTCACTGGAAAAGACTTTATTCATCCAGAGGGTGGTGGGAGTCTGGAACTCACTGCCTGAAAGGGTGGTGGAGACAGAGACCCTGATAATATTTAAGAAGCATTTAGATGTGCACTTTAAACAGCATAGCACACAAGGCTACTGACCAAGTGCTGGAAATTGGATTAGAATAGAGAGGTGCTTGATGACCAGTGTGGATATTATGGGCTGAAGGTTCTTTATCTGTGACTCTATGATAATAGCTGAGCTTGCTTGCATGCTATCTACTTTAAATACATAAATTACTGTAGGCTTGTCCAGGCCACACTGAACAATTCGCTAGTGAAAAGTTAATGTACAATCGGACATCGTGATGCCCTTTGGAAGGTGGAAGAGATCCAGGAGAATGCAGTATAGCTCCAGCAGTTTACAGAGTGGTTTCCAGTTTGTTAGCCAAGACTTGGTCAGAGCTGTAAATTCCCAGTGTCCCGCTACGGGACAGGAGCAGCACAGTTCAAGTGCACTGCCCTTATCTAATACCCCAGTAATACCCCAAAAGTGGAGGGGGGAGGGGGGGGGGCATGGTGTTGGCTTTACCACAGTGAGGGTGCAAGAAAGAACTAATGCGAGTTGGCCCATCGAGTCTGTGCTAATACATAAGAAACACCTGACCTCCCACTGAATCTCATTTACGCGCACTTGGTCCACAGCCGTGAATGTTATGATGTGCCAAGTGCTCATCCAGATACTTTTTAAAGGATGTGAGGCATCCCGCCTCCACCCCCCTCCCAGGCAGCGCATTCCAGACCGTCACTACCCTCTGAGTAAAAAGATTTTTCCTCACATCCTCCAAAACTTCCTGCCCCTCAACTTGAACCTATGTCACCCCATGACTGACCCTTGAATTAAGGGGAACAGCTGCTCCCTATCCAGCCTGTCCATGCCCCTCATAATCTTCTACACCTCAATCAGGTCGTCCTTCAGTCTTCCCTGCTGCACGAAAACAACTCAAGCCAACGCAACTTCTCTTTATAACTTAAATGTCTCATCCCAGGCAGCATCCTCATGAATCTCCTCTGCACCCCGCCCAGTGCAATCACATCCTCCCGATAATGTGGCGACCAGAACTGCATACAGTGCTCCAGCTGTGGCCTCACCAAAGTTCTATACAACTCCAACATCACTTCCCTGTTTTTGTAAGGGTGGCACGGTGGCACAGTAGTTAGCACTGCTGCCTCACAGTGCCAGGGACCTGGGTTCGATTCCTGGCTTGGGTCACTGTCTGTGTAGAGTCTGCATGTTCTCCCTGTGTCTGCGTGGGTTTCCTCCCTGATGCGCTATTCAGACACGAGGCTTGAAGCTCAGTAAATGAAAGGCTTTTATTTACTGTTAACGAAGCTACCAGAACTTATATACACTATCCCAGACTGAAGGGGTCCCGGCCAGAGCAGGGACTCTTATACCTCTCCCAGGAGGCGGAGCCCGACTGGGATGTGCCACAACACTACAGTACAAAGGTGTAACAACCCCACCCTAACCCCAACAGCAACAATAGCACAACCCAACAGTAACATATGTACATCCTTGTAGTACTGGCCAGCCCCTGGCTCAGCACTATCCAGTGGGAACCAACGATGGTTCACCACACTCCCACAGTCCAAAAGACATGCTGGTTAGGTGCATTGGCTGTGCTAAATTTTCCCTCAGTGTACCCAAACAGGCATTGGAGTGTGGCGACTAGGGGATTTTCACACTAACTTAAGTGCAGTGCTAATGTAAGCCTACTTGTGACACTAACAAATAAACTTTAATCTATGACTCGATTAATAAAGGCAAGTGTCCCATATGCCTTTTCCCATATGTCCCACTAACATGCCCTTCCGTCTTCAGAGATGTACGAACAAACACGCTTGGTGTTTGAAAAGAAGACAAAAAATATGACCAGCACTAAAATATATGAGGCTGAGAGGTTGCAGTGTGGAGAAAGGGAGATGTTGGAGATCGGAGAAGAATTATTGTGTGTGACAACGCGGGTCATAGTCTGACGGTAAGGGGTAAATCTTTTTGGACTGAGGTGAGGAGAAATTTCTTCACCCAGAGAGCAGTGAATGTGTGGAATTCATAGAACATAGATCAGTACAGCACAGGAACAGGCCCTTCAGCCCACAATGTTGTGCCAAACATGATGCCAAATAAAACTAATCCCTTCTGCCCTGCCCTTGCTCCCTATCCCTCTGTTCCTTGCATGTTCATGTGCTTATCTAAAAGCCCCTGAAACACCCCTATCGTATCTGCCTCCACCACCACCCCTGGCAGTGCGTTCCAGACACCCACCACTCTCTGTGTAAAACACTTGCCCCTCACATCTCCTGTCAACTTTCCCCCTCTCATCTTAAGTGCATATCCCCTAGTATTTGATATTTCAACTCTGGGAAAAAGATTCTGACTGTCAACCCTATCGATGCCTCTCATAATTTTATAGATTTCTATCAGCTCTCCCCTCAGCCTCCGCCGCTCCACAGAAAACAACCCTAGTTTGTCCAGCCTCTCCTTATAGTTCATACCCTCTAATCCAGGCAGCATCCTGGTAAACCTCTCCTGCACCCTCGCCAAAGCCTCCACATCCTTCCTGGAATGTAGCGACCAGAACTACCACAGAAAGTAATGAAGGCCAAAACATTGTGTGATTTCAAGAAGAAATTAGATATAGCTCTTGGGGCTAAATGGGTTAAGGGATATGGGGTGATGGTGGGATCAGGATATTATATTTGATAGAATCATAGAATCCGACAGTGCAAAAGGAGGCCATTCAGCCCATCAAGTCTGCACTGACCACAATCCCGCCCAGGCCCCATCCCCACAACCCCATGCATTTACCCTAGCTAGTCCCCCTAACACGAAGGGGCAATTTAGCATGGCCAATCCACCTAACCCGCACATCTTTGGACTATGGGAAGAAACCGGAGCACCCGGAGGAAACCCACTCAGACATGGGGAGAATGTGCAAAACTCCACACAGACAGTGACCCAAGCTGGGAATCGAACCCGGGCCCCTGACACTGTGAGGCAGCAGTGCTAACCACTGTGCCACCATGCCGCCCCCTCAGTGATGATCAACCATGATCAAATTGAATGGCGGAGCAGGCCTGAAGGGCCGAATGGCCTAGTCCTGCTTCTAGTTTCTATGTAACTCCTATATCCTGTGCAAAGGTATGAGACAGAGAAGGATATTTGGTCTTAGAGCAGCAATCTTGTTTCAGACGGACTTGAGTATTGCACAGGACGGCACGCTAGCACAGTGGTTAGCACTGCTGCCTCCCAGCACCAGGGACCCGGGTTCGATTCCCGGCTTGGGTCACTGTCTGTGTGGAGTTTGCACATTCTCCCCGTGTCTGCGTGGGTTTCCTCCGGGTGCTCCGGTTTCCTCCCAGAATCTGAAAGACGTGCTGGTTAGGGTGCATTGACCCGAACAGGGCGCCGGAGTGCGGCGACGAGGGGAATTTCACTGTAACTTCATTGCAGTGTTAATGTGATCCTTGCTTGTGACTGATAAATAAACTTTAGGGTTAAGAGTGTCTACATTGTTACCAATTGCGATTGGAAATTTCAAAGCCACAGGGTCTTTCAAACCACCACAGGCTTCCGTGCTTTGCTGTTCGAATTGTTCATACTTCTGAAGACGTTGTTCTGTGAATTCCTGGCAACCCAGAAGAGTGAGTAGAGGGGAGGATGAGGAACAGCTGCTGCAAAGCCATACCCCTTCAGGGTATTTCTACATTTGGAGCCAGAGCCGTGACGATGATATGAAATAAAACCTCTCAACACTTTGCGTTAGCGAGCGTCGTCCAAATCTGTTATTGCCGCTGACCTCTTCAGTTTAAAAAAACTGACCTGTATAGACCAGCAAAATAGATGCTGCGGTGATGAGATAGATGTGGGATATTAGCATTAAAGTGTCTTCAGAACAGCGCATCAGTGTAGTATGATTACAGTGGGATTGGATGTGAGCAGGTGATTGGGTGTGTGACCTGGATGTGAATGTAGTTATACCAGCATTGATATCACAAACTGGAAACTGGGTCATTGACTTTGGCATTACAACTCAAAATTACTGCTATGAGAATAAAACTGATATTCCTGCACTCTTTGTCAGGCACACATCTTAACAACATTAGCTGGAAGCACTGCCTGGGCGTTTTAAGCAGTTTATGTGCCCCCTTCTCCTCAATATATGTAAATACCTTCACAAGCAATGTTTTCCAAAGAAGGCCTTGCATTTATAAAGCACTTTCCATGACCTCGGGACATCCCGGATAACGTTACAGCCAATGAAACACTTCTGATGTGTAATTACTGTGGGGAGCCCAGCAGCCGACTTGCACTCAGCGAATCCCCGTGGGAATAATGGGATAATGAAGACATCAGGCGGGATTTTACGGCCTTGCTCCCCACCCCCCGGTAAAATCCCGCCCGAGATCAACGGACCTTCCCATGTTCCGCCCCTCGTGCCCACTCCGATTCCCGTGGCGGGTGGGGTGGTAAAATTCCGCCGATCATCTATTGTAATAGTACTGGTTGAGGTTGAATACGAGGGCAGCTCTGCAGAGACAACTCCCCTGCCCTTCTTCGAATTAGAGCCATTGGCTCCTTTGCAGGCACCTAACTGGTCAAGTTGGTGCAACATCCCATCGAAGAGATGGTGCCTCTGACAGTGCAGCACCCCCTCAGTACTGTACTAGGAAGAATAAGAGACAATCTAGCCACCCACCGCCCCTTGACATTCAATGGTGTTACCAATGCTGTCAAGACCATTGGGGTTGCCGTTGACCAGAAACTGAACTGGACTCACCACATAAACACAGTGGCTACAAGAGCAGGTCAGGGGCTAGGAATACTGCGGCGAGTAACTCACCTCCTGACTCCCCAAAGCCTGTCCACCATCTACAAGGCACAAGTCAGGAGTGTGATGGAATACTCCCCACTTGTCTGGATGGTGCAGCTCCAACAACACTCAAGAAGCTCGACACCATCCAGGACAAAGCAGCCCCGCTTGATTGGCACCCCATCCACAAACATCCACTCCCTCCACCACCGACGCTCAGTAGCAGCAGTGTGTACCATCTACAAGATGCACTGCAGCAATTCACCAAAGATCCTTAGGCAGCACCTTCCAAACCCACACCCACTTCCGTCTAGAAGGACAAGGGCAGCAGATACATGGGAACACCACCACCTGCAAGTTCCCCTCCAAGCCACTCACCATCCTGACTTGGAAATATATCGCCGTTCCTTCGCAGTCGCTGGGTCAAAATCCTGGAATTCCCTCCCTAACGGCATTGTGGGTCAACCCACAGAACGTGGACTGCAGCGATTCAAGATGGCAGCTCACCACCACCTTCTCAAGGGCAACTAGAGATGGGCAATAAATGCTGGCCCAGCCAGCGACGCCCATGTCCCACAAATAAACAAAAAGTAAACAGAAAATAGAAGCAGGAGGAGGCCATTCGGCCCTCCAAGCCTGCTCCACCATTCATTATGATCATGGCCGATCATCCAACTCAGTAGCCTGATCCCACCTTTCCCCTAAATTCCTTTGATCCTCTTCACCCCAAGTGCTATATCTAACTCCTTCTTGAAAACATACACTATTTTGGCCTCAACTACTTTCTGTGGTAGTGAATTCCACAGGCTGACCACTCTCTGGGTGAAGAAATTTTTCCTTATCTCCTTCCTAAACGGCCTCCCCTGTATCCTCAGACTATGACCCCTGGTTCTGGACACCCCCAACATTGGGAACATCCTTTCTGCATCTACCCTGTCCAGTCCTGTTAGAATTTTATAGGTTTCTGTTCCGGGATGTGGCAGCCAGTGTTTTATGCTTACATCTCTGGGGTGGAGTTTGAGCCCACAGCCTTTTCATCCAGAAGTGAGTGTGTTACCAAAGAACAAAGAACAGTACAGCACAGGAACAGGCCCTTCGGCCCTCCAAGCCTGCGTCGATCATGATGCCTGCCTAAACTAAAGCCGTATGCACTTACAGAGTCCGTATCCTTCCATTCCCATCCTATTCATGTATTAGTCTAGTTGCCCCTTATATGCCGCTATCGTACCTGCTCCCACCACCTCCGTGGGCAGCGAATTCCAGACATTCACCACCCTCTGTGTAAAAAACTTGTCTCACACATCTCCTCTAAACTTTTACCACGCACCTTAAACCTATGTCCCCTAGTACTTGACTTTTCTACCCTCGGAAAGCGCATCTGACTATCCGCTTTGTCCATGCCACTCATAATCTTGTCAACATGTATCAGGTCACTCTGTCATTCCAGTGAGAACAAACTGAGTTTATCCAACCTCTCCTCATAACTAATACATTCCAGACTAGGCAACATCCTGGTAAACCTCCTCTGTATCCTCTCCAAAGCATCCACAGCAGTTGAAGCACAGCTAACACCTTAATGTTTAACAGCAAAATCCTGCAGGTGGTGGAATCCGAAAGAACAGAGGATGCTGGGAGAACTTAGAAGATCTGGCAGCATCTGTAAGGAGAGAAAACAGAGTTAATATTTTGAGTCCCATTGGTTCTTTATCAGAAATATTTCGTTTTATTTATGCCGGTTATCGGACCTTAGACCAGAATGAAGGCCAATTTCAGAATCTGTGTCACCAGATCAGGATTGGCAACACCTGTCATGTGATTCGGAGAGCACTGGCTGTTAGAATCGGGTGTGCATCGACTTCTGACCAGGAGAAAAATCTAATGGATGAAGTATGTGTGTGAATGAGCAGCACACCTCCCAGTCACTCTTAGAACCGGGTAAGTTTGAGATTAAGTTTATTTATTCGTGTCACAAATTGGCTTACTTTAACACTGCAATGAAGTTACTGTGAAAATCCCCTAGTTGGCACTGGGGACACTGAGGGAGAATTTGACATGGTCAATGCACCTAACCAGCGCTGTGGGAGGAAACCCACCCAGACACGGGGGAAGAATGTGTAAACTCCACACAGACACTGCTTTATCAGCTTTGACACCTGTTCAGGAAGTCCTACAGTTTGAATCATAGAATCATAGAAACCCTACAGTGCAGAGGAAGGCCATTTGGCCCATCGAGTCTGCACCGACCACAATCCCACCCAGGCCCTATCCCCGCAACCCCACATATTTACCCCGCCAATCCCTCTAATCTATTCATCGCAGGACATTAAGGGGCAATTTAGCACGGCCAATCAACCTAATCTGCACACCTTTCGACTGTGGGAGGAAACCAGAGTACCCGGAGGAAATCCACGCAGACACAGGGGAGAACATGCAAACCCACAGAGACAGTGACCCAAGCCAGGAATCAAACCTGGGTCCCTGGCACTGTGAGGAAGCAGTGCTCACCACTGTGCCACCTTGCCACTCTGTGATATGGCAAAGTGATATATATTCCCAACCTGCTAAAGCTATCAAACACCCAAGTAAAATTACATGGGATTTACAGCAGGGCAGCAGGCCACTCGGCCTATCTAAACCATGCTGTTGTTTATGCCACATGAACTGAACCACTTGCCACTGATCATGGGTTCGAACCCCACTCCAGAGATGCGAACACAGGGATTCGCACTGACATGACAGCACAGTGTTGGGTGAGGCATCCTCTTCTGTCTGAGCTGGATGTAAAAGATCCCATAGCACTATTTGAAAAGCAGCAGTGGAGTTATCCTTGCCAAGATTCATCCCTCAACCAATCCATAAAATATAGCTTGGGTATCGCAGCCAGTGGCAAGATGAAGGAATCTGCCCAAAATAATCCAGCCCACAAAGAAGTCTGAGATATAATCCTTTCTTGATAGCAACTTAAATCTGGCCCCAAGGCAAAAGAATCCCCAGATATGCAGCAGCGGTGATGTTGGAAAGAAGGGTAAGCAGCCAGTCACAGTTAAGTATTCTCACAGACATCAAAGAAGGAAGGTAAGAGCATTGAATTCCTTTACTTAAAATTATAGAATCCCTACAGTGCAGAAGCAGGTCATTTGGCCCATTGAGTTTGCACTGGCACTCTCTGATAGAGCAATTTACCCAGACCTTATCCCAGTAATCCCACTTACTTAGGCAACTAATCCCTCTCACCTACACATCTTTGGACACTAAGGAGCAATTTAGCATGGCCAATCCACCTAACCTGCACATCTTTGGACACTAAGGGGCAATTTAGCATGGCCAATCCACCTAACCTGCACATCTTTGGACACTAAGGGGCAATTTAGCATGGCCAATCCACCTAATCTGCACATCTTTGAACGCTAAGGGGCAATTTAGCATGGCCAATCCACCTAACCTGCACGTCTTTGAATGCTAAGGGGCAATTTAACATGGCCAATCCACCTAACCTGCACATCTTTGAATGCTAAGGGGCAATTTAGCATGGCCAATCCACCTAATCTGCACATCTTTGAACGCTAAGGGGCAATTTAGCATGGCCGATCCACCTAACCTACACATCTTTGGACTGTGGGAGGAAACCGGAGCACGCAGAGGAAACCCATGCAGACATGCGGATAACGTGCAAACTCCACACAGTCACCCGAGGCCGGAGTTGAGCCCTCATCCCTGGCACTGTGAGGCGGCAGCACTAACCACTGTGCCATCGTGCCACTCCACTTGTGATTTTAAAGTTCAGATAGCAAAAGAAAGGGATTGGATTAAGATGGAAGCTAAAATTAAGATAAACAAATTTGGTTTTAAAGAATAATCATTTCAAAAATGGGCAGATTTTAAAAATCCTGTTAAAGACATTTGATATTGAACGAACATAAATTAGCTTTCCAGGGTGTTTAGTAATAATTAACAAGTTAATACACGATTAAAATCTTAGTTACATCTCATTCAACAGCATATAACTCTTTTTCAGTGTTCTGAGACAAGCAGTTCCCACAAAGAGTGAAAGTTCTTGTCAGTTGACAGATTGATCCTAGTCTCGAGTGGATATCAACAGCACACCTTCTGGAAAAGTACAAGATCAAGGATATCAACTTCTGGATTTCCATGTTACTCTGCACATAGGTTGCTACAAGTTCCAGTGGAGTAATGATGATGGATACGAACATTGCCACCATATTTCCACCGCAAAACCCAAGCCATGGTCTCCATCATTCACTGTTGTTCGTGGGACAGTAGGTGCAAATTTCTTGCCACATTTCCCTGCATTACAACTGTGATTACACTTCCAAAAACATTGGTAGTGACCTTCTTAGTGGACATCCTGACTGTAAAAGGGGCTACATAAATTCAAGGGTTAAAATTCTCTGGCCATTCACACTTCAAGAAGTTTAACAACACCAGGTTAAAGTCCAACAGGTTTATTTGGTAGCAAATGCCACACAAGCTTTCGGAGCGCTGCCCCTTCATCAGGTGGAGGGGAGAAATGCTCACAAACAGGGCATACAGAGACACAAACTCAATTTGGCCATGCTAAATTGACACTTAATGTCAGAGGATTAGCAGGGTAATTGAGTTTGTGTCTCTGTATGCCCTGTTTGTGAGCATTTCTCCCCTCCACCTGATGAAGGGGCAGCGCTCCCAAAGCGAGTGTCATTTGCTACCAAATAAACCCGTTGGACTTTAACCTGGTGTTGTTAAACTTCTTACTGTGTTTACCCCAGTCCAACGCCGGCATCTCCACATCATTCACACTTTGCCACCGCTGCCAGTGAGGACGGCGCATTTGGTGCTTAGCCAAATCTCTGTTCAATGCAGTGGGACCGGAGAATCCCAGGTGCCGGCGGGGTCGGAGAATCCCAATGCAAGGGCATGATTTAGTACATTTGGGAAAGAAATAAACAAGAAATGATAGGAGGGAATATTTGACTTTTGATTTGATTTATTATTGTTACATGTGTTGGGATACAGTGAAAAGTATTGTTTCTTGCACACTATACAGACAAAGCATACTGTACATAGAGTACATAGGGGAGAAGGAAAGTTAGCACTGCTGCCTCACAGCACCAGGAACCTGGGTTCAATTCCGACCTTGGGTCTCCGTCTGTGTGGAGTCTGCACATTCTCCCCGTGCCTGCGTGCGTTTCCTCCGGGGGCTCCGGGTTCCTCCTACAGTCCAAAGATGTGCGGGTTAGGTTGATTGGCCATGCTAAATTGACACTTAATGTCAGGCGATTAGCAGCGTAATATGTGCGTTGACAGGAATAGGGCCTGGGTGGGATTGTGGTCGGTGCAGACTCGATGGGCCAAATGGCCTCCTTCTGCACTGTAGGGATTCTATGAGAGGGTACAGAATGTAGCATTACAGTCAGAGCTAGGGTGTAGAGAAAGGTCAGCTTAATATACGGTAGGTTCATTCAAAAGGTCAGATGGCAGCAGGGAAGAAGCTGTTCTTGAGTCGGTTGGTACGTGACCTCAGACTTTTGTATATTTTCCCCAACAGAAGAAGGTGGAAGGGAGTATGTCCGGGGTGAGTGGGGTCCTTGATTATGCTGGCTGCTTGGGGAAAATCTAGGTGCTAGGTAAGGTGCACGTTTAGCATGGCCAATAAGAGAATGGCTGACCATGAGGTTGGGAACAGGATAGACATTTCCACACATTTACTCACAAATTGTTATCCCCATTGTCCAGATGAAAGGTAAAAGGTAATACATTTCCTATTAATTTTCCTATGCTCCATTGAGTTAACCCTCTGTGTCTTACACTCCACGTACAGCTGCTAAATACGAAACGTCAGCACTTGTTAGTTCAACCAGAGAATAACATTAATGAGAAAATGTTCAGGATGTTCATGCTATTACTCTCATTCTTCTGTAAAATCATCGTGTTGTTAATTTAACGCACCGGTTTCAGAGGGGGCTTTCTGAAATTTCTTCTGGAAATGTCGGGGAGTGGTCGTGAACGCAAAAGAAGAATTAGAGGAGAGGATATAACAGGAAACTTACGGGGAAATTTCGGGGATTAAAGGGAAGGGAGTGAGTTAAAGGCTGTCGTGTATTGAGGAGATCACTAGGATTGCGTTCCTCATTCACACACACAAGTGACATCGAGAAAGGAAGCTACCTCAACATTGGCAAGAAATTTGGGGCTGGATTTTCTAAAGGTTACTCTTCCTCCAGGGATCATCGCAGGCAAGCCCAATCTTAAGTAGGCAAATGTTTAGGCAATAGGCATTTTTTAAATTCATTCGTGGAACATGGGCGTCGCTGGCTGGGCCAGCATTTATTGCCCATCTCTAGTGGCCCTTGAGAAGGTGGTGGTGAGCTGCCATCTTGAATCGCTGCAGTCCCCGTGCTGTGGGTTGACCCACAATGCCCTTAGGGAGGGAATTCCAGGATTTTGACCCAGCCACTGCGAAGTTGCCCTCTATCGGGGGTCATTTTTTTCTGTCCCTTTTCCACTGTCCTTTCTTCGGGTTTGTGGTGACCCACTGTAGTTACATGTGTGTACCTGGACACACCCATGCTGCACCTGGCCCGAGACTCCTCCCTTTCCACCTGAGACTCCTCCCTTTCCACCTGAGCGAGGTATAAAGGTGATGGTTCCTGCTCCTCACCTCAGTCTGGGCCAGGTTAGAACATAGAACATAGAACATAGAACAGTACAGCACAGAACAGGCCCTTCGGCCCACGATGTTGTGCCGAGCTTTATCTGAAACCAAGATCAAGCTATCCCACTCCCTATCATCCTGGTGTGCCCCATGTGCCTATCCAATAACCGCTTAAATGTTCCTAAAGTGTCTGACTCCACTATCACTGCAGGCAGTCCATTCCACACCCCAACCACTCTCTGCGTAAAGAACCTACCTCTGATATCCTTCCTATATCTCCCACCACGAACCCTATAGTTTTCCCCCCTCTAATAGCTCCATCCACCCGAGGAAATAGTCTTTGTTAGCTACAAGGGTGTGCTCCAGTTCTTTGCGAATAAAAACCTGTTAGTTCACTCACTCGCTGGAGTCCTCGTATCGTAATTGATAGTGCATCAGGGTTGTTGCATTAAATGTTGCACAACTTTAAATGCATTACCTCTTTAAGACTCTCTGCCCGAGAGAGAGAGGATCCCACCATCTGGAGTGATCACTCACTTTCAAATCCCATTGGTGGGAGGAAACCGGAGCATCCGGAGGAAACCCACGCAGAAAATGTGCAGACTCCGCACAGACAGTGACCCAAGCCGGGAATTGAACCCGCGTCCCTGGTGCTGAGAAGCAGCCGTGCTAACAACTGTGCCACCAAGCAACGGTGTTTAGTCTTGTTTCGTCTTCAATAGAAGTGATGAACCATTGCAATTAGTGCACCATCTATTAAAAAGGATGCAGTTCCCACAGCAACATGTTGGTTAGGACTGCAGGGCCCTGGATCGATAATCTGGAGAATGGGAGCTGAGATGCCACTGGGACCATTTGGGAAAGTTAAGAATTTGAATTTGATTTCAAAAAATATCTGGAAATAAGAAGCTGGTTTCAGTCAAAGTGACCATGAAAAGCTGTCAAATTATCACAAGAACCCACTAACCCTCCTTTACCAATTTGAAGCTCGCATCTTTATCCCTTCTGATTTCATATTTTTTTGATTCATTCGTGATATGTGGGACATCGGTGGCTAGACCAGCATTTATTGCCCATCCCTAATTGCCCTCAAGAAGGCGGTGATGAGTTGCCTTCTTGAACCATTGCAGTGCATGTGGTGTATGTCAATTTCATTGAATCATGGGATCATAGAATCCCTACAGTAGAAAAGGAGGCCACTTGACCCATTGCGCCTGTACCGACAACAATCCCACCCAGGCCCTATCCCCATTACACCATGTATTTACCCTGCTAATCCTCCTGACATGAAGGGGCAATTTAGCATGGCCAATCCACTTAGCCTGCACATCTTTGGATGTTAAGGGGCAATTTGGCATGGCCAATCCACCTAGCCTGCACATCTTTGAACATTCAGGGTTAATTTAGCATGGCCAATCCTCCTAATCTGCACACCCTTTGGACTGTGGGAGGATACCGGAGCACCACCTGGAGGAAACATATGCAGACACGGAGAGAACATGCAAACTCCAAACAGACAGTCACCCAAGGCCAGAATTCAAGAAGTTCGTCCGGCACCATCTCTCAAAGGAAACTTGGAATGGACAATAAATAAGGTGGCCCCATCTCTTGAGAATGGATTGCATGAAAGTAATTAATTCATCATTGGATGGGAACCTCCAATATAAAACAACGAGAGGAAGGGAATTAACAGGGAATTTATAGAAACATTTGGGGATTAAAGGAAAGGAAAGAATTAAGTGTTTGTGTGCACTGAGAATATCACTCACCTGTCTCCAGATTCTCACTGACAATAAGAAAGCCTGTACTAACAATGCAAGAAGATGGATACTGAGAATAGAAAAAGGAAAAATAGGAAGGTTGATCAAAGAGGGGGATTGATGAGGAGATTTGGGAAGGCAGAGTAGGAGGTAGGGAGGCAGAGGGAATTGTGCAGGGAACCTCGAAGGGTGAGTGGTTATGGAACTGGGACAGCAAGTGGAAAAGTCCGTTGTCGGAGCGGGCAGGGATGTGTGCAGGGGTGAAGGGTAATTGGAGATGGCACAAACGGAGAGATCTGAGATTTTGGGAATTATCACACAAGGGCGGGAGAAGCTGGGTAGCTTCGCAAATGCTAGGAATGCGATACTTTGGGAACGATAGGAGTGTGACACCTAGCCTGGGGAACTCGTAAATGTTTCGAATGAGTGGACGCCCATTGAATATGGAGGAAAGTGAGGCCAGCTGTATGGGAATTGGAAAAATGGAATAGTAGCAATAGTGATAATGTTACTAAAATGCCCAGACTAATTCTCCAGACCCTCAACAGTGTGATTCACTCTTCAATGCCTTCTGAAAGGGCTTCAGAAAACACTCATAGAATCATAGAATCCCTACAGTGCAGAAGGAGGCCATTCGGGACAAGTGCTGGAAAACAGGATGAGTGCGACTGGAGTGGTGGTTATTATCGGTGCAGAATCGATGGGCCAAAGGGCCTTTTCTGCGCAGCACAACCCTATAGGTGGAATTTTCCCGTCCCGCCTGCCACGGGGATAGTAGCGATGCAATGGTATATTAACCTGGGGTGGGATTTTCTGGTTTTGGGGCAAGTGCAGCAGTAAAATCCCGCCCTAGGACTCTATAAACATCGACGTGAGGATGTGACAATGCTGAATTTGTGAGGTATTCATTAAACACCGGTCCTTCCAGAAGACTTCAGTTTAACTTCATTGCTGTTGGTTCAATCTTGACCCACATGCTTGACGGTTGTCGCAGAGGCTTGATTGGCGGCTGGGTCTGAATGCTGGGGTGGTGCGAGCAGGGTGCTGCCTGAGGCAGCAGCGATAATTGACAATCGCTTCCGATTTTTACATCCACTTTTGCCGTGGGCTGTCAGGCCATCAGGGCTTTGAGTGACGCGACTGTCATTTCCTTGAGTGTTGTGATAGGGGTGGGAGTGATGGCTACGTCAGTGCGGTGATGGCCACTATGGGAGGGCGACGTGTTAGTGCCACTTGGAATTCAAAGGGTGAGGCTCATATCCCCACCACAGAGAAGACAGAGGCATTTCAATACAGATAAGTGTGAGGTGTTGCATTTTGGAAAGTCAAACCAGGGTAGGACTTATACAGTGAATGGTGCCCCTGGGAAGCATTGAAGAACAGGGGGAGCTAGGAGTACAAGTACATAATTCGCTGAAAGTGGCGTCACAGGTAGACAGAGTGGTGAAGAAGACATTTAGCACACTGGCCTTCAGCAGTCAGGACATTGAGTATAGGAGTTGGGACATGATGTTCAGTTGTGTAAGTCATTGGTGAGGCTGCACTTGGAGTATTGTGTACAGTTTTGGTCACCCTGTTATAGGAAAGACATTGATAAACTGGAAAGAGTGCAGAGAAGATTCACGAGGATGTTACCAGGACGAGTGGGCCTGAGTTATAGGGAGCGGTTGGCCAGGCTAGGACTTTATTCCTTGGAACGTAGGAGACTGAGGGGTAACCTTATTGAGGTGTATAAAATCATGAGGGGCATCGATAGGATGAACGCACATAGTTTTTTTCCCAGGGAAGGGGAATTGAAAACTAGAGGACATAGGATTAAGGTGAGAGGGGAAAGATTTAAAAGGGCTAACTCCTTCACGCAGAGGGTGGTGCGGATATGGAATGAGCTGCCAGAGAAAGTGGTTGAGGCGGGTATAAGAGCAACATTTAAAAAGCATTTGGGTAAGTACATGGATGGGAAAGGATTAGAGGGATATGGGCCAAATGTGGGCAATTGGGAGTAGCTGGGAGGACACCATGGTCAGCATCGAGCGGTTGGGCCGAAGGGCCTGCTCCCGTGCTTTGTTGTTGTATGACAAGAATAATCAAGTTTCATTGGCCGGGTTGAATCTGTAGCGTGTGTTCTACCACCAGCTGGACCTGAACAATCGAACAGAAGCTTAATTCAGGTTGTTATTTATTGTCTCTTTCATGACTGGTTGGATTTTGCACAAGAAACTTGGCACCAATCTAAAGCAGAAATATCCCCATGAACAACAATGTGACGAATAACCATCTCATCAATCTTGCTGCTGGTGATTGAGAAATGAAGCTTGGTCAGGACAGTATATACCTCTATGTCAAATTGTACCTTGTAATCTTCTACATTCACTTGATCAGGAAAAGAGGTTCAAAATCTCATCCAAAAGTCAGCATCTCCAACACTGCAGCTCTCCAGCATCACCCCAGAGAACCTACTTGAGTCCTGAAATGTCGATTGTCGGAAAAACCCATCTGGTTCACTAATGTCCTTCAGGGAAGGAAATCTGCCAGCCTTACCCAATCTGGCCTACTCCAGATCCACAGCAATGTGGTTGACTCTCAGCTGCCTGACAAGGGGAACTAGGGATGCACAATAAAGGGAAGGTGATGGCCCAGTGATATTATCTCCAGACTACTAATCCAGAAATTCAGCTCATGTCCTGGGGATCTGGGTTCAATTCCCGCCACGGCAGATGGTGGCATTTGATTCAATAAAAAAAATATCTGGAATTAAGAATCTGCTGATGACCATGAAACCATTGTCGGAAAAACCCATCTGGTTCACAATTGTCATTCAGCAAAGGAAATCTGCTGTCCTTACCTGATCTGGCCTACATGCTTAATTTTATTTACAGTGTCACAAGTAGGCTTACATAAATAATGCGATGAAATTACTGTGAAAATCCCCTAGTCGCCACACTCCGGCGCCTGTTCGGGTACACTGAGGGAGAATTTAGCATGGCCAATCCACCTAACCAGCACATCTTTCGGACTGTGGGAGGAAACCTGAGCACCCGGAGGAAACCCATGCATACATGGGGAGAACGTGCAGACTCTGCACAGTCATCCAAGGCCAGAATCGAACCTGGATGCCTGGCGTTGTGAGACAGCAGTGCTAACCACTGTGTCACCGCGCCAACCTCAGGACTCCAGACCCACAGCAATGTGGTTGACTCTCAACGAGGGATGGGCAATAAACCAAAAGGGAAAATGCTGGAAAATCTTAGCAGGTCTGGCAGCAACTGCAAGGAGAGAAAAGAGCTGACGTTTCGAGAGCAGATGCCCATTTGTCAAAGCCTATGGGTAATAAATGCTGGCCCAGCCAGTGATGCCCATGTCCCATGAATGAACATTTAAAAAAATAGGACTTGCACTTCTTCTGAGCTGGCCACACTCTTCAATCTTCAAGACGAGCTGTGGAGGCCCTCTTGGGTTTAATTGGAGAGTCACTTATTTGGCATTCCATGTGAGACTGGCATTGTGTCTCATTGGCAAAGCTGGCGATCCAAACGTCTGTGGCAAAGAAAGCAGATGTGCATCCTGATCTCCATCTGGCACACTCCCAACCCTTGGCAATGTTGTCAGATCTCAGTGTGCACCAGAAATCATGCACTTAACCATTGGACGAGAAGTGAAAATCGGAGCAGGAGTTAACCTCTCTCCCCCCTCCCCCACCCCGCAGCCCCACCCCCTCCACCCCTTCCCACTGCCCCCATTGATCTTGTTCCCTCTCCTCCAGTTGTTACCTTCCTCAGGCCACGTGGCTGCACGCCAAGAGCAGGCCCCACGAGGCATTGCAGCCAAGAGCACATGTGTTGCACATTAATTTATGGAACCACCAAACCCTGCCAACTCAACACTGGCCACAGTTCATTATTAACAAGACACAACACAAGGTGAGATGATTGGGAAACATTCAGACAACACTTGGAAATCCAATTCTGTCACCTCGTTGGAAATTGTCATGTGACTAGGTGCTGCTGCATGATGTGGTTATTATGAGTGACAAGGCCCCAAATACTTGTTGTCTTTAGGGAGGAAGGATAGGCCGAAATATTCTCATCTCACCCGCCACGGGACTCGTAGCAGGCGAGACGGTAGGGGCGGCACGGTAGCACAGTGGTTAGCACTGCTGCTTCACAGCTCCAGGGTCCCGGGTTCGATTCCCGGCTCGGGTCACTGTCTGTGTGGAGTTTGCACATTCTCCTTGTGTCTGCGTGGGTTTCCTCCGGGTGCTCCGGTTTCCTCCCACAGTCCAAAGATGTGCGGGTTAGGTTGATTGGCCAGGTTAAAAAAAAAAAAATTGCCCCTTAGAGTCCTGGGATGCGTAGGTTAGAGGGATTAGCGGGTAAAATATGTGGGGGTAGGGCCTGGGTGGGATTGTGGTCGGTGCAGACTCGATGGGCCGAATGGCCTCCTTCTGCACTGTAGGGTTTCTATGTTTCTATGAGACAGAAAGTTCGGCAGACCATGCAAAGGTCCGTTGAGCTCGGGTGGGAATTTTTGGTCTTGGTGCGTGTGCCGCCCATCGAGACATCGGCCGGAATTCTCCAGCCTCACACTCCCACCACTGACAGCACATTGGCCAGATTCTCCAACCTCGCTCAAATTCTCCAGACCCGCTGCAGTGAAGGGAGATTTGGATGAGCGCCAAATTCTCCATTCCCGCTGCAGTGAAGGGAGATTTGGATGAGCGCCAAATTCTCCATTCCCGCCTGGCTGTGGCAGCACTGACATCAGCGAATTCCGGTCAGGGTGTTTTTTCAACATCTCCCGCTGATCCTGTCAACAAAGAACAAAGAAATGTACAGCACAGGAACAGGCCATTCGGCCCTCCAAGCCCATGCCGATCATGATTCTGGAACTAAATTAAAAAGAAACCTTCTGCCCTTACTCGGTCCGTATCCCTCTATTCCCTCCCTATTCATGTACCCATCCAGATGCCTCTTAAACATTGCTAATGTGCCTGCTTCCACCACCTCCTCTGGCAGCGCGTTCCAGGCACCCACCACTCTCTGCGTGAAAAACTTCCCCCCACATCTCCCTTAAACTTTACCCCTCTCACCTTGAACCTGTGCCCCCTTGTAATTGATATTTCCACCGTGGGGAAAAAGCCTCTGACTATCCACCCTGTCTGTGCCCCTCATAATTTTGTAGACCTCTATCAGGTCTCCCCTCAGCCTCCGTCTTTCCAGTGAAAACAATTCTAGTTTATTCAACCTCTCCTCATAGCCAACACCCTCGAGACCAGGCAACATCCTGGGGAACCTTCTTTACCCATTTAACAGAATGACCCATTTTACAATGGGCAGTCTCTGCCTCACCTCACAGAAGGCAAACTTACTTAAATGTAGAGTCTTAGTCGCTGTTTTGTTTTCTCCAAACCTTACATTGAACTTGATCATATTAAGACCATGATTGAATAATTGATCACCATTCAGGTAAGTGTTCAAATCTCCCAGGGGATATTAGTTCACTTGGTCTACCGCTTTACTCAGTGGTAATTGTCAAGGTCCAACCATCTTTAGCTGCTTCATCGATTACCTTCCTCCCATCATAAGGTCAGACATGGGGATGTTCACCGATGATTGACAATCTTCAGCACCATTCGTGACTCCTCAGATACTGAAGCAGTCCATGTCCCAATGCAGCAAAACCAGGAGTTATTTCAAGAAGGATATAGATATGTTTCTAATTTAAAAAAGAGATAAAAGGATATGGGGAACAGGGGGGGAGGTGGCTTCGAGACCGGGGAGAGATCTGATTGAATGGCAAAGCAGGCTCAAAGGGCTGAATTTTCCTACTTCTGCTCCTAATTTAATTCCTCTGTTCCTACGGACAATCTGTGGAGATGCCGGCGTTGGACTGGGGTAAACACAGCGTCTGTGTCAATATGCGCGATCTTCTTGCAGATCCTCTCCACTTGGAGCCGGCGGTTTGCGGTGTCGATGGTAGTCATGATGTGGAGATGCCGGTGATTTGATGTGGAGGTGCCTACGGACAATACCCAGACTCAGGGTTATAGGATACGCTCTTACCGGCCATTCACACCACGCTCCCACTGCAGCGAAGTCGGAGAATTTGGCGACCAGCCAAATCACCGTTCACTGCGGCGGGATGGGAAAATCCTGCCAGTGCGAACGGTGGTAAGATTCCGACCATAGAGTTTTACAACACAAAAAGAGGCCCTTCGGCCCATCGTGTCTGCCCTGGCCCTCAAGCACCTATCTATTCTAATCCCATTTTCCAGCGCTTGGTCCATAGCCTTGTGTGCTATGGCATTTCAAGTGCTCATCTAAATGTTTAGAAACATAGAAAAACTACAGCACAAAACAGGCCCTTCGGCCCCACAAGTTGTGCCGAACATATCCCTACCTTTTAGGCCTACCTATAACCCTCCATTCTATTAAGTCCCATGTACTCATCCAGGAGTCTCTTAAAAGACCCTATTGAGTTTGCCTCCACCACCACTGACGGCAGCCAATTCCACTCGCCCACCACCCTCTGTGTGAAAAACTTCCCCCTAACATTTCCCCTGTACCTACCCCCCAGCACCTTAAACCTGTGTCCTCTCGTAGCAGCCATTTCCACCCTGGGAAAAAGCCTCTGAGAGTCCACCCGATCTATGCCTCTCAACATCTTATATACCTCTATCAGGTCTCCTCTCATCCTATGTCTCTCCAAGGAGAAAAGACCGAGCTCCCTCAGCCTATCCTCATAAGGCATGCCACTCAATCCAGGCAACATCCTTGTAAATCTCCTCTGCACCCTTTCAATCTTTTCCACATCCTTAAATGTTGTGAGGATTCCCGTCTCTCTCACCCTTTCAGGCAGTCAGTTCCAGGTTCCCACCACCCTCTGGGTGAAAAAGCCTTTTCTCAAATCTCCTCTAAATGGGTGTAAAAAAGGCAAGACATAGAATCCTACAGTGCAGAAGGAGGCCATTCAGCCCATTGAGTCTGCACCGACCACAATCCCACCCAGGCCGTATCCCCATAGCCCTAGCTAGTCCCCCTGACACTTAAGGTCAATTTAGCATGGCCAATCCACTTAACCCGCACATCTTTGGGAGGAAACCGGAGCACCCAGAGGAAACCCACGCAGACAAGGGAGAACGTGCAAACTCCACACAGACAGTGACCCAAGCCAGGAATTGAACCCAGGTCCCTGGCGCTGTGAGGAAGCAGTGCTGACCACTGTGCCGCCGTGCCGCCCCCAGGACAGTGAAGAAGGAGAAACAAAATGAACAGAAGATAAAAGAAAGAGAAGAAAAATAAAGAGAGAGAAAGGTGAATGGAAAAGGATACAAGGAAAACAAAAAGAAAATTCGTCAGCATTCATGTAAATCGTGGGAACAGTCATAAATATCGGAATAGGACACTCATTTATATTCAGTGACATTTTGATAACCTGATGCAAATATTTCCAATGGGCCCCGGATACCACCGACAATTTGTAACTGCTTCAAAGTTTGCAGCTGAATCTCGTTTATCTCTCGTGGTTTCCCCAAGGGTCAGTTTTGAATCCATTACTCTTTTCAGTTTTATAAATGACCTGGACTCGGGTGCGGGGAGCAACGTTACAAAGTTTACTGCTGATCTGAAACTTCACAAAGAAGCAGAGGGCAATGGAGAGAGTTCGAGGCTTTGAGATAGAATAGACGTGATGGTGCAGTGAACAGAGGCATGGCAGACAACTTTCAGTGTGGGGCAATGTGCAGTGATAGACCTTTGGAGGATGAATGTGGAATAACAATACACTGTGTTATAAATGGCTTGTTTTAGGTAATATTGGATGAGCAGTTTAGATGTTGTCCTCAGAATTTTTGATTTGATTTATTATTATCACATGTATTAACATACAGTGAAAAGTATTGTTTCTTGCGCGCTATACAGACAAAGCATACCGTTCATAGAGAAGGAAAGGAGAGAGTGCAAAATGTAGTGTTACAGTCATAGCTAGGGTGTAGAGAAAGATCAACTTAATATAAGGTAAGTCCATTCAAACGTCTGACAGCAGCAGGGAAGAAGCTGTTCTTGAGTCGGTTGGCATGTGTCCTCAGACTTTTGTATTTTTTTCCTGACGGAAGAATGTGGAAGAGAATATGTTTGATTTGATTTGATTTATTATTGTCACATGTATTAACATAGAGTGAAAAGTAATGTTTCTTGCGCGCTATACAGACAAAGCAGACCGTTCATAGAGAAGGAAAGGAGAGGGAGAATGTAGTGTTACAGTCATAACTCGGGCATAGAGAAAGATCAACTTAATATAACGTAGATCCATTCAAAAATCTGATGGCAGCAGGGAAGAAGCTCTTCTTGAGTCGGTTGGTATGTGACCTCGGACTTTTGTATCTTTTTCCTGACGGAAGAAGGTGGAAGAGAGAATGTCCAGGGTGCATGGGGTCCTTGATTATGCTGGCTGCTTTTTCGAGGCAGCGGGAAGTGTAGACGGAGTCAATGGATGGGAGGCTGGTTTGAGTGGTGGACTGGGCTTCGCTCATGACCCCTTGCAGTTTCTTGCGGTCTTGGGCAGAGCAGGAGCCATACCAAGCTGTGATACAACCAGAAAGAATGCTTTCCATGGTGCATCTGTAAAAGTTGTTGAGAGTTGTAGCAAATTTCCTGAGCCCCCCTGAGAAAGTAGAGGCGTTGAAAATGAAATCTTTAAGAATACATGGCAGGGCAAGTTGAGAAGGTGGTTAAAAAAAGCTTTCATTTATATATAGAGGAGTAGGTTAGAGCAAAAAGAGCTTTACAGGCAGTTTTAGCTGGGTATAGAGGAGGTTTCCCAGGCATGGTATGGTGGCACAGTGGTTAGCACTTCTGCCTCACGATGCCAGGAACCCAGGTACGATTCCCGCCTTGGGTGACTGTGTGGAGTTTGAATGTTCTCCCCATGGTGGGTGGAATGGGATATAAATTAAAAAAAATTTGTTTATATCACGGGGAGTGATATCCCTAAATTCCCTTAGTATCCCAAAATCTATCAACCCCTGTCTTGAATATACTCAATGACTCAACACCTGCAGCTCCCTCGGGGAGAGAATTCCAAAGATTCATAATCCCTCAAGTGATAAAAACTTCTCCTCGGTCCCCTTATTCTGAGAGTGTGACCCTCCCGTGTTCTAGAATCCCCAGCCAGGGAAAACATTTCCTCAGCATCAATTCCCTGAAGAATTTTATATGTTTCAAATTAAATCATCTCTTATTCTTCGAAACTCCGGGGAATGTAGTCCTAGTCTATTCCATCTCTCTTCACGAGACAATCCCTTTATCCCAGGAATCAGTCTCGTGACCCTTCATTGCACTTCCTCGCGGGGAAGAATGTCCTTCCTTAGGTAATGAGACCAAAATCACACGCAGTACTCCAAGTGTGGCCTCACTGATGCCTTGTACAATGGTAGCAAGAATTCTCTACTTTGCAACTCTCCCTCTGTAACAAAAGCAAACATATCAGACGATGTTCTCCTGCCTCCCATCCTCATGCTTCCCACTCTTGGGAGGTGGCGCATTGTTTGGTAGCGGCGGGAGTCTGTGGTCTCGCTGCTGTCAATGGGAATTCCCACCAACGTCACCCCATGCCGGTGGGAAACCCACGAATGGTGGTGCACTGCCGGCGGGACTGGAAAACTCCACTGGAGTGAATGGCTGGAGAATTCCGTCCATAATTTGCCTTCCTAATTTTGAGCTGTACCTATGTATCAACTTTTTGGGGTTCATGGAAGTGGACGCACAAATTCCAGTCCCTTGACATTCAAAATACTTTTTCAAAATTTTATCTTACCTTTTTTTATTACTCAAAATTATTTTTGATTATAAAAACAATTTTATTTCCAAACCCCTAACTCTGCCCCAGTGCTGCCTCCTCCCTCCCCACCCCCACCCCTTAGAGGACCATCCGACACTTGTTCTGAGGTTCTTCTTTCCCATGGCGCTGACACTCGTCCTGCTATTAACACATTTATGACAATATCATTAGCTTAAGACAAGGGAAGGAATCTATGCGCGGAGACAGAGCTAATGGGTGAGGTATTAAATGAGTACTTTGTGTCAGTATTCACCGAAGAGAAGGACTTGGTGGATGATCAGTCTGGGAAAGGATGTGTCGATAGTTTGAGTCATGTTGAGGTCAAAAAGGAGGAGGTATTGGGGTTCTTGAGAAACATTAATGTAGACAAGTCCCCAGGGCCTGATGGGATATACCCCAGAATACTGAGAGAGGCAAGGGAGGAAATTGCTGAGGCCTTGAGAGAAATCTTTGCATCCTCACTGGCGACAGGGGAGGTCCAAGAGGATTGGAGAATAGCTAATGTTGTTCCTTAAGGGTAGCAAGAATAATCCAGGTAATTACAGGCCGATGAGCCTTACATCAGTGGTAGGGAAATTATTGAAGAGGATTCTTCGAGACAGGCTTTATTCCCACTTGGAAATAAATGGACGTATTCGTGAGAGGCAACATGGTTTTGTGAAGGGGAGGTCATGTCTCACGAACTTGATCGAGTTTTTTGAGGAAGTGACGAAGATGATTAATGTGGGTAGGGCAGTGAATGTTGACCACATGGACTTCAGTAAGGCCTTTGACAAGGTCCCTCATGGCAGACTGGTGCAGAAGGTGAAGTCGCATGGGATCAGAGGTGAGCTGGCAAGGTGGATACAAAAAATTCGATCAAAGAAGACAGAGGGTAGCAGTGGAAGAGTGCGTTTCTGAATGGAGGGCTGTGACAAGTGGTGTTCCTCAGGGATCAGTGCTGGGATCTTTGCTGTTTGTAATATATATAAATGATTTGGAGGAAAATGTAACTGGATTGATTAGTAAGTTTGCGGACGACACAAAGGTTGGTGGATTTGCCGATAGCAATGAGGACCATCAGAGGATACAGCAGGATATAGGTCAGTTGGAGACTTGGGCGGAGAGATGGCAGATGGAGTTTAATCCGGACAAATGTGAGGTAATGCATTTTGGAAGGTCTAATACAGATAGGAAATAGACAGTAAATGGCAGAACCCTTAAGAGCATTGATAGGCAAAGGGATCTGGGTGTACAGGTACACAGGTCACTGAAAGTGGCAATGCAGGTGGAGAAGGTAGTCAAGAAGGCATACGGCATGCTTGCCATCATCGGTGGGGGTATTGAGTTTAAAAATTGGCAAGTCGTGTTGCAGCTTTATAGAACCTTAGTTAGGTCGCGCTTGGAATATAGTGTTCAATTCTGGTCGCCACACTACCAGAAGGATGTGAAGGCTTTGGAGAGGGTACAGAAAAGAGTTACCAGGATGTTTCCTGGTATGGAGGGCATTAGCTATGAGGAGAGGTTGGAGAAACTTGATTTGTTCTCAGTGGAATGGGTTGAGGGGAGACCTGATAGAAGTCTACAAGATTATGAGAGGCATGGATAGAGTGGATAGTCAGAAGCTTTTTCCCAGGGTGGAAGAGTCAATTATTAGGGAGCATAGGTTTAAGGTGCGAGGGGCAACGTTTAAAGGAGATGTACAAGGCAGATTTTTTACACAGAGAGTAGTGGGTGCCTGGAACTCGTTGCCGGGGAAGCGGATACGTTAGTGACTTTTAAGGGGCGTCCTGACAAGTACATGAATAGGATGGGAATAGAGGGATAAGGTCCCCGGAAGGTTGGGGGTTTTAGTTAAGTCAGGCAGCATGGTCGATGCAGGCTTGGAGGGCCGAAGGGCCTGTTCCTGTGCTGTAATTTTCTTTGTTCTTTGTTCTTCAACACTCCCACTCTCTCAACAGTGAAGGATACATCCTGCCTCACTGCCTAACTTTATCCAGCGAGGTACTTAGGCTTAGAAAATGTTGGACAGTAGATTTGCACCAATAAGATCACCAGTCTCATAGAATCCCTACAATGCAGAAGGAGGCCATTCAGCCCATTGAGTCTGCATCCGATAGAGCACCTACCCAGGCCCTACCCCGTAATCCCACGTATTTACTCTGCTAATCTCCCTAACCTGCACATCTTTGGACACTAAGGGCAATTTAGCATGTCTAATCCCCTCGCCTACACATCTTTGGACACCAAGGGGCAATTTAGCATGGCCAATCCACCTAACCTGTACATCTTTGGACACTGAGGGGCAATTTAGCATGGCCAATCCACCTAACCTGCCCATCTTTCGGTCTGTGGAAGGAAACAGGCGCATCCGGAGGAAACCCACAAAGACACGGAGAAAATGTGCAAACTCCACTTAGACAGTCACCCAAGGCCGGAATCGAACCCGGGGCACTGGCGCTGTGAGGCAGCAGCGCTAACCATTGTGCCACCGTGCCGCCCTTTTGATTAAATTGGCAACCTGAATGAAAAGTGGTTAAATGAAGAATCATATTGGACTAAGAGAGGGAGATTGTATAAACAGAAGGGAGTTTTATATTGTTGCTATGGAGCATCGGTCGAAATTTCTGTGGATCTGTGTAGGGGGTCTGGTCACTTGGCCGTGGCTGGGATAACATGGTTAGTCAAGGATGAGCAGCGAGGATAACTTCGCATGCTGGCAATTACATTTACAAGGGAAAGTTCAGCAAGTTGCAACTTGTCCATTCGAGGAAACAGGAATCTTTGCGGGGATGTGTCTGATTATTCTGCAGCTTCAGCTGGAGATAAACATGTTGACTCAAATACCAGGAATAACCAACAGAAAGAAAAATAACAGCGAGAAGCGAAATTAGACATGATGTATTTACCCAAAATTAGATGCTTGATCAATGATGAGGAAACGGACATTGGAGCAGATAACACCTTTTTAAACAGAGTCTCACTGGAGGTGATCATGGGCACAATTTCGCTGGTGTATTAGTCGCGAGGGCAAATCCAGTTTATTTTTCATTTGTTCATGGGCTGTGGGTGTCGCTGGCCGGGCTAGCATTGGTTGCCCATCCCTGAGGGCAGTTAAGAGTCAACCACGTTGCTCTGGAGTCCCATGTAGGCCAGACTGGGTAAGGACGGCAGACTGTTCTTTACCTACTCTGAAGAGTGGGGGATGTGTGGAAGGATTTCCAAACCGATTATTGGCCCGTTGAATGCTCCTTCTATGGCCAACAAGTCCTGGCGCTGGACTCGAACCCGGAGCTTCTGGTCCAGTGGTAGGGGCACGTCCCACGCACTGAATGAGCAGATCCTGAATTGGTGTGATGGCAATAATCTCTCTCTCAATGTCAGTAAAGCAAAGGAGATAGTCATCAACTTCAGGGAGTGTAGTGGAGGACATGCCCCTGTCTACATCAATGGTGATGAAGTGGGAATGGTCGAGAGATTCAAGTTTCTAGGTTTCCCGATCATCAACAACCTGTCCTGGCCCCTCCATGCAGGCACTATGTTTAAGAAAGTCCACCAATGCCTCTACTTTATCAGGAGGCTAAGAAAGTTGGGCATGTCCGCTATAACTCTCACCGATTTTTACAGATTCACCATAGAAAGCATTCTTTCTGGTTGTATCACAGCTTGGTATGGCTCCTGCTCTGTCCAAGACCGCAAGAAACTACAAAGGGTTGTGAACGAAGCCCAGTCCATCACGCAAACCAGCCTCCCATCCACTGACTCTGTCTACATCTCCTATTGCCTCAGAAAAGCAGCCAGCATAATTACGAACACCACGCACCCCGGACATTCTCTCTTCCACCTTCTTCCGTCGGGAAAAAGATACAAAAGTCTGAGATCACGTACCAACCGACTTAAGAACAGTTTCTTCCCTGCTGCCATCATCCTTTTGAATGGACCTACCTCGCATTTAGTTGATCTTTCTCTCTATCTTAGCTATGACTGTAACACTACATTCTGCACTCTCTCCTTTTCTCTTTTATGAACGGTATGTTTTGTCTGTATAGCGTGCAAGAAACAATATTTTTCACTGTATACTAATACATGTGACAATAATAAATCAAAGCAAATCAAAGACAGTAAGTCAACTCTTTTCCTGTTACTGCTCTGTTATCTGCAGTGAAAGGTTTGCAACTCAATATTTAGCAATTGAATCTCCCTTGATTTAATAGGCTTTCAAAGATAGGCTGCTCCTTCATCACTAAGTTTGTACGTGGACCAGGAACTTGAGATTGCTTTAACTGGCTAGTATTGGATTGGATCTAGTTATGATGTGGAGATACCGGCGTTGGACTGGGGTAAACACAGTAAGAAGTTTAACAACACCAGGTTAAAGTCCAACAGGTTTATTTGGTAGCAAAAGCCACACAAGCTTTCGGAGCTCCAAGCCCCTTCTTCTGGTGAGTGGGAATTCTGTTCATGTCACACTATTTGTAACCCCCACAGTTGCCTGGACCTGCAGAGTTTCATTGGCTGTCTTGTCTGGAGTCAATACACATCTTTTTAGCCTGTCTTGATGCTCTCTCCACTCACGTTGTTTTGTTTCTTAAAGACTTGATTAGTTGTAAGTATTCGCATTCCAACCATTATTCATGTAAATTGAGTCTGTGTCTTTATAAGCTCTGTTTGTGAACAGAATTCCCACTCACCTGAAGAAGGGGCTTGGAGCTCCGAAAGCTTGTGTGGCTTTTGCTACCAAATAAACCTGTTGGACTTTAACCTGGTGTTGTTAAACTTCTTATTGGATCTAGTTCCCAGGCCTAGTGCAGTAAATACTCCAATCCAGGTTTGCCGGATCCGACTGACAATCCTGTCCTTTCCCATTGTCCTTCTCAAAGGGATACATCCTCTGGCACAGATTGGCACGGGCAATGGTTGTTCCTGGGCATTCTGGAGATGTGGCGTTTCAAAGTGCAGTGGCCATCAGCCAAAGAGTGAGACAAAGAGAGTGTCAGTTGGTACAGCTAGCAGGACCTTTTGGGTAAATGAATACAAAAGATGCTCGAGGAGATGCTAGAATATGTTTTGGGATCAATCCAGATTGTCTCATCCAGTATAACACTGCCAATCCTTGAAGCTTGCTTTCCATAGAAAATTTAACCTGGAGCTGTCCATAAAATCTGCAGCACTGCCTACAATCTGTTACATATGGAACACGATCGGGAGTGGATTGGATCTGGACCGCAATCTGGAGTGGATTGGATCTGGATGGTGATCTGGAGTGGATTGTTTCAGACAAAGCATACCTTTCATAGAGTACATAGGGGAGAAGGGAAGGAGAGGGTGCAGAATGTAGTGTTACAGTCACAGCTAGGGTGTAGAGAAAGATCAACTTAATGCGAGGTAGGCCCATTCAAAAGCCTGGGAAGAAGCTGTTCTTGAGTCGGTTGGTATGTGACCTCAGACTTTTGTATCTTTTTCCTGACGGAAGAAGGTGGAAGAGAGAATGTCCGGGGTGCGTGGGGTCTTTGATTATGCTGGCTGCTTTTCCGAGGCAGCGGGAAGTGTAGACAGAGTCAATGGATGGGAGACTGGTTTGAGTGATGGTCTGGGCTTTGTTCACAACCCTTTGTAGTTTCTTGTGGTCTTGGACAGAGCAGGAGCCATACCACGCTGTGATACAACCAGAAAGGATGCTTTCTGGTGTGCATCTGTGAAAGTTAAAGTTTATTTATTAGTCACACACAGTGGTTGGGCGGCACAGTGGCACAGTGGGTTAGCACTGCTGCTTCACAGCGCCAGGGACCCAGGTTCAATTCCAGACTCAGGTCACTGTCTGTGTGGAGTTTGCACTTCCTCCCCTTGTCTCAGTGGGTTCCCTCCGGGTGCTCCAGTTTCCTCCCAAAGTCAAAAGATGTGCAGGTTAAGTTGATTGGCCATGTTAAATTGAAGTTTTTTAAAGCTTATTTATTAGTGTCATAAGTAGGCTTACATTAACACTGCAATGAAGCTGCCTCTTAATTCCAGGGGGAGTAGCAGGGTAAATGTGTGGGAATAAGGCCTGGGTGGGATTGTGGTCAGTACAGACTCGATGGGCTGAATGGCCCCCTTCTGTACAATAGGGATTCTGTAATCCTATTAGTTGTAGCAGATGTGCCGAATTTCCTTAGCCTCAGGTGAAAGTAGAGGTGTTGTCCCTGGCAAAAGTTTGGCAAAAGATATCTCTTAAGCTCTGCAGTACCAAACGACGGTACGGATGGATGATTGCTTTGATCTTCCCTAGTTACGTCTGTTTAAACACATCTCCGTGAATGAACACATCTCTGATGTTCACGTGATATAAACATAGATCTTTACAGGTCACCTGAGGCTGATATTCCAGTTTCAAACCTTTGATCTGGTTTAAGGCCACAATGGCAGCGTTTTAGTCAGGTGTTTTCAAATCTAGGTGCGGTGTTCTGCAAATAAACCTTCAGATTAAAGTTACCTTGTAGATGACTTGAATGACGTATGTGAGACAGTATTGCCCAGAGAAGGGCCTTTCCCCACACATGACCCATATTTCTTGGGACCTCCTCTTTGTTATAACCATCCACTACATCCGTAACGTCTTTGTAGACTCATGGGTGGAATTTTCCCGTCCCCCCCAACACAGGAATCATAGCGGGCGGGTGGTGGTGGGGTGGGGGGGGGGGGTGGGGGAGGGGCGGGGGGGGGGGGGGCAGATGGTGGGGTGGGGAGGGGGGGGGGCAGGTGGGGGGTCGGGGGGGAGCAGACCACACAAAGGTCCGTTGACCTCAGGCAGGATTTTCCGGTTTTGGGGTGAGCGTGGTTGGAAAATCCTGCCCATATAAATGTTTCCAAATATAATATTCAAAGCTTCTTTTTTCACATGCCGGGGGGGGGGGGGGGGGGGGGGGTGGATTATGGGGAGGCAGTGGCACAGTGGCATTGTCAATGAACTGATGATCCAGAAACCCAGGGTAATGCTCTGGGGACCCAGGTTCGAATCCCACCTGGGCAAACCGTGAAATTTGAGTTCAATAAAAATCTGGGATTAAAAGTCTAATGATGACCATGAAACCATTGTCGATTGTCGGAAAAACCCATCTGGTTCACGAATGCCTTTTAGGGAAGGAAATCTGCCATCCTTACTGTGGTGAACCATCGTTGGTTCCCACTGGATAGTACTGAGCCAGGGTCTGGCCAGTACTACAAGGATGTACATATGTTACTGTTGGGTTGTGCTACTTGTTGCTGTTGGGTTAGGGTGGGGTTGTTACACCTTTGTACTGTAGTGTTGTGGTACATCCCAGTCGGGCTCCACCTCCTGGGAGAGGTATAAAAGTCCCTGCTCTGGCTGGGACCCCTTCAGTCTGGGATAGTGTATATAATTATTGGCTGCTTCATTACAGTAAATAAAAGCCTTTTATTTCCCGAGCATCTGGCCTCGTGTTTGAGAAGCGCATCACTTACCCAGTCTGCGACCTAATAATCAAGGACCCCATGCATCCCGGACATTCTTTCTTCAATCGGGAAAAAAATACAAAAGTCTGAAGTCACGTACCAACCGACTCAAGAACAGCTTCTTCCCTGCTGCCATCAGACTTCTGAATGGATCTGCCTTGCATTGAAGTGATCTTTCTCTACACCCTAGCTATGACTGCAACACTACATTCTGCACCCTCTCCTTTCCTTCTCTATGAACGGTATGCTTTGTCTGTATAGCACGCAAGAAACAATACTTTTCACTATATGTTAATACATGTGACAATAATAAATCAAATCAAATCAAATCAAACATGTGACTCCAGACCCACAGCAATGAGGTTGATTCTTAAGTGCTTTCTGAAATGGCCGAGTGAGTCACAAATTCAAGGGCAACAAGGAATGGGCAATAAATGTTGGCCCAACCAGCGACGCCCATGCCCCATGAATGAAGTTAAAAAAAGATTGAATTTTCTGGTCACTCATACTGGGGGATTCTCCGGTCCCGCTACAGTGAACAGAGATTTGGCTGAACGTCAAAATTTCCACCCTCGCTTGAAGTGGCAGTGGTGGGGCGTGAATGGCCGGAGAATTCCAGCTGTGATGTCTCTTCTTTCCCACATCTGGTTGTCAGGTCGACTCTTGCACGAACAGTTCGTGCAACTCAAACTTAATTGGCAATCAGTCCCACAATCAAATTGCTCCAAACTGGCCAATTGAAACTACATGGGTAAATCCCAGACAGAAACCTTTCACACTGATCCTGTGCGGGATAGCGTGCAACCTACCTTCAGCTGAGAGCTTGTCTGAATGTTTTCCTCCATGCCTGGTTTCAAATAGCATTAGGCTTTTGTGCCTCAATCTGGTCCTGGAATCGGAGCTGGTGTTGGACCTGTAGATTCAGAAATGTGATCTGTGCAGTTCCAATTCTTTTCTTCTGAATTAGACTCCATGGACTCATCAAACCCAGCCTTCTCCTCTCTGCTGCTAAATGCGCCAGCTGACATTGAGGTGACAACCACAGAGAATCACAGCCCTTCAGCCCCTCACTCAATACTGTCTCATACACATCATCACGTAGTCTACAAGCTAACCTGGATCTGAAGGATCCAGTCTGTCGGTGTCAGTGGGCCTTGAGTATTGACTGGGAATTTGAACAAAAAGAATGGTAGCGAACTGGCAAACTCATGGATAAAAGTCAAACATGATTCAGGTTTCTTTCAGGGATGTTGCTTGTCCAAGGTCCAAGACGCAAGTGCCCCAAAAGCCAACAAACGGGCGGCACGGTGGCACAGTGGTTAGCATTGCAGCCTCACGGCACCAGGGGCCCGGGTTCGATTACCGGCTTCGGTCACTGTCTGTCTGTGTGGAGTCTGCACATTCTCCCCATACCTGCGTGGGTTTCCTCCGGGTGCTCCTGTTTCCTCCCACAGTCCGAAAGACGTGCTGGTTAGGTGTATTCGCCATGCTAAATTCTCCCTCAGTGTGACCCGAACAGGCGCCGGAGTGTGGCGACTAGGGGATTTTCACAGTAACTTCATTGCAGTGTTATTGTAAGCCTGCTTGTGACACTAATAAAAATATAATAATATAATATAAATATTCATTGGAGTCCAGAAGAGTGAGCGGGGATCTCGTAGAAACTTATAAAATTCTAATAAAGTTAGACAGGTAGATTCAGAAAGAATGTTCCCAATGGTGGGGGAGTCCAGAACTAGGGGTCATAGTTTGAGGATAAGGGGTAAATCTTTTAGGACTGTAGTGAGGACATATTTCTTCACCCAGAGGGTGGGCGATGTGTGGAATTCACTGCCACAGAGAATAGTTGAAGCCAAAACATTGTGTGATTTCAAGAGGAAATTAGATCTAGCTCTTGGGGTTAAAGGGATCCAGGGATATGGGAGGAAGAGGGGGATCAGGATATTGAATTTGATGATCAGCCATGATCAAAATGAATGGTGGAGCGGGCTCGAAGGGCCGAATGGCCTACTCCTGCTTCCAGTTTCTATGTTTCTATGTGCTCACAGCCATGGCTGCATCAGCCTTTCCCAAGGATGTAAGGGTTGTAGTCGTGGAGTGTTTCTCAGTTTTGCACAGGACTGACATTATCCCATTATCCCATTTTCTCTTCGACTTAGGAATCTGATCCTGGCCACCAAAAATAACTAAATGCCAGTTCCTTCATTCTCACCACACCTGGATATCCCTCAGGTAGATGTTCAAGGATTCTTCCATGCAAGTATTTGAGGAATAATCACTCGGATTCCCCATAATAAAACTCCACTCTGCACTGACAAGTCAAGCCTTCTTGTGATCTCGGGCTTGAATTCTGGAGTTTCACGAAGTACTTCTGTCATCATTTCTTTTAGGATCATATCCAAAACCTTCCCCATCACTGGCTCAGTTCTTGTGTGTCTCTAAACTTGAGTTGAAGGTTCAAATACATGAGCCACTTGTCCAAAATATAGGATGTTGACAAAATTTTCTTCAGGTTCTTGTTTGAATTGTAAAAGCAAACTCTACAAAACATCAGCATTTGCATGTTGCTTCAACATTGGATATGGTAAGTGTGTGCCGATCATGTCAAAGTCACCATAACCTACTAACTGATAAAGGGTCAGTGATCCGTCAAAAGTGTAAAATGATAAGAACAAAGGACAAAGAACAGTACAGCACAGGAACAGGCCCTTCGGCCCTCCAAGCCTGCGCTGATCACATTGTCCTATCTAGACCAATCGCTCATATTCCTCCATTCCCCGTTTGTTCATATGCCTATCAAGATAAGTCTTAAATGTTGCTAACGTAACTGCCTCAACCACCTCACTTGGCAGCGCATCCCAGGCCCCCATCACCCTCTGTGTAAAAAACTTCCCCCGCACATCTCCACTGAGCCTTTCCCCCCTTATCTTGAACTTGCGCCCCCTTGTAATTGTCATTTCTGACCTGGGAAAAAGCTTCCAACTGTTCACCCTATCAATGCCCCTCATAATTTTATAAACTTCTATCAGGTCACCCCTCAGCCTCCGTCTTTCCAGGGAGAACAATCCCAGTTAATTCAATCTCTTCCGTCCATAAAGGTGCTGATGCAATCTTCTTACTCCAAATATAATATTCAAAGCTTCTTTTTCCAACTGAACGTAATTAGTTTTAGTAAGAGTTTATGAAGGGAAGGCTATCGATCTCTCTTCACCCAATAGCATAACGCATGAGATGACTGTGCCTATCATCGAGTGATGGATCACAAGCAAGCTGAGACTTGGAATTGAGGTGAACCAATACCTCTGACTTCTTCAAGGCTTCTTTTACCGCCTCATATGCTCTCCCGCATTCCTTTGTCCAGTTCCACACAGTAAGAAGTCTCACAACACCAGGTTAAAGTCCAACAGGTTTATTTGGAATCACGAGTTTTTGGAGTGCTGCCCCTTCCTCAGGTGAGTGGAGAGGTGGGTTCACAAACACGGTATATATAGATAGACACAATTGCAAGATAATGGTTGGAATGCAAGTCTTTACAGGTAATCAAGTCTTTACAGGGAATCAAGTCTTTACATGTACAGACAGTGCGAGTGGAAAGAAGGATGATCACAGGTTTAAGAGGTATGAATTTTCTCAAGCCAGGTCAGTTAGTAGGATTTTGAGAATAGGACTCTATCTTGGTTTCCAGTTTGAGGCATCTGCTGTAGAGCTGGTGTATGAGGTGGTTGAGGAGTGTGAGAGAGGTGTTGACAGCAAAGTCTCTCAGCATAGCCTGTGTTCGAGGTCGACTTGAGTGGGTTCGTGATCTGTAGTTCTTTTGGGATCTTGTCTGCTTTCTTGCATCTTTGTTGAAACTTGATGTCTGTGTTGATATGTGCGATCTTCTTGGAGATCCTCTCCCCTTTGAGCCGATGGTTTGCAGTGTCGGTGGTAGCCATGATGTGGAGATGCCGGCGTTGGACTGGGGTTGCCACAGTAAGAAGTCTCACAATGCCAGGTTAAAGTCCAACAGGTTTATTTGGAATCATGAGCTTTCAGAGCGCTGTTTCTTCATCAGATGAGTGGAGAGGTGGGTTCACAATCACAACAGATATAGACAGAGACACAATTGCAAGATAATGGTTGAAATTGTTGACATCTTTATTGGTTCCTTCTGTGGCCCAAGTAATTTACGGATGTATGGAAAAATCTCACTTTTCCTTTTTGACCCAGAGGCTAAGGGTGGAATTTTCCTGTCCCGCCTGCCAGGGGAATCGTAGAAGGTGGGACATGGACCACGCAAAGGTCCGTTGACCTCAATTAAGAATTTCTGGTCTTGGGGCAAGTGCGGCCAGAAAATCCCGCCCTAAGATTTTGCAGATGTACCAGTGTAGCTTCCACATTCTTCAAGTGCTCTTGTTCACTTGAACCTGTGATAAGTATATCATCTAGATAATACTGTATGCCATTTAACCCACTCAGAATTTGATCCATGGACCTCTGAATTAGAGCAAGTGCGGGTGTTACCCCAAACAGAAGTCTCCTATATCGAAACAGACTTTTGTGAGTCATGACAGTGAGTAAGTGTGATTAATTTGTAAGTACACTTGTGATAAGTTTATTTCACTGAATTTCTGGCCTCCAGTTGATCCAACAATAAGCCTTCAATCAGCAGTTGTGGATACTGATCGGTACAAAGATCTGGGTTAATAGTTGTCTTAAAATTTCCACATATCCATACTGAGCCATCAGGTTTTAGTACAGGCACTATTCGTGTCACCCAATCACTTGTAGTAACTGATTCAATGACTCCTCCTTGGACTAACCTTTCCAGTTCTTCTTTGACTTTTGGTCTGATGGCATATGGTACTGTTCTGGCTTTTAGACATTTTGGCGTACTGTTGGGCTTAATTTGGAGTTTGGCTTCTAGGCCTGTCTTTGAGTCCAGTGAATTTTCAAACACATTTTTGTCCTTTTCCAGAAGTTTTGCAGATCAGTCTTCCTAATGACCAGTTTATTTACAGCTCCCCAGTTGAGTTTAATTTTTTCCAACCTTGCTCTACCGAATAAACTGGGAAAGATCCCACAGACAGTGCAGAGGTATATAATCATAGGGTCCTACAGTGCAGAAGAGGCCTTTCAGCCCATCGAGGCTGTACTGATAAGCAAGAAACACCTGATCTCCCATCTAATCCCATTTACCAGCACTTGGCCCATAGCCCTGAATGTTATGATGTGCCAAGTGCTCATCCAGATACTTTTTTAAAGGATGTGAGGCATCCCGCCTCCACCACCCTCCCAGGCAGCGCATTCCAGACCCTCACCACCCTCTGGGTGAAAAAGGTTTTCCTCATATCCCCCCAAACCTTCTGCCCTCACTTCAAAAATATGTCCCACCCATGACTGACCCTTCAACTAAAGGGAACAACTGCTCCTTATCCACTTTGTCAATGTCTCTCATAATCTTGTATACAAAAAGCATCCCACCCAGGCCCTCCCCTCTGCCCTATCTCTGTAACTCTGCACATTTACCAAGGCCAATCTAACCGACACATCTTTGGACACTAAGGGACAATTTAGCATGGTCAATCCACCTAACCTGCACAGTACAGACTCAATGGGCCGAATGGCTTCTGCACAGGAGGGATTCTATGATTCTAAAAGTAATAAAGCACAGGATTTGACTGCACTTTATGTTCTGGAGCTTGGAGCAAGTGTGCGGCAGTGTGCAACCAAGGTTATAAATTCATTTATAAATTAAACTGCTGCCTGACTCAGGCTGAAGTGAAAACTTGCCACTGAGAGGAAAAGACAGGCACGCACAATGCATGTGTGCAGAAACATGGGCTTAGACACACATACGTGTACACAAAGACAAACATGCATGCGTGCACACACATGCATACACACATACATAGACATAGACAAACATGCACACATACACACACACCCACACACACATGCATATGCATACACAAACACACGCACATACACATACAAAAATACATACACACACATGCACATGCATGTATATACCCACACACACATACACACAGACACACACACTATCTCACACACACTCTCTCTCTCTCACACACAGGCATACCCATGCATACACATTCTCACACACACAGACGCGCATACTTACACACACACACTTGCGCTCACACACATGCATGCACACATATACAAACACGCATACACACATGCTCATACACATGCACACACACACACAAACACTCATACACACATTCACATGCACACACACGCACACACATGCACATACACGCACACACATGCACATACACGCACACACACTCACACACACACACTCACACAAACACGCACTCACATACTCTCAGATACAATCACACACACTCACACGCATACACATGCACACACGCATTCACACACTCACACACACTCACACACTCACATACTCACACGCATTCACGCACTCCCACGCGCACACACACACACTCACACACACTCACACACACTCACATACTCACATACACTCACACACACACACACGCATTCACGCACTCCCACACTCACACACTCACACAAACACGCACTCACATACTCTCAGGTACAATCACATACACTCACACGCATACACATGCACACACACTCACATACTCACATACACTCACACACACTCACATACACTCACACACACACGCATTCACGCACTCCCACACGCACACTCACACACACACAGACACACACAGTGAACAGTCAAGAGTCCTCAGAAGGTGACATGTGCTATTAACCTTATATAGGCCATTTTGTAAATCAATGTCACTTGCAGCTAATAACAAGTGTAATCAAAGGAATTATGCAAATTTAATGTGATGCTTTTTGAATTATGCAAATATTCTCCAAATTTAATGAGTTCTGACATGTGCCCAAGCATAGCATAGTGCCGGCTTTGGCTGACAGTGCTGCCTGAGAAAATCCACAAGGCATCAGTGTTATTGCCGCTGCGGTGGAAAGCAATTTCTACGGATTGTTTTTCCTTTATGATATATTCCCTCTCTCCTTCATCTGCACGTAATAGCGCTCTGAGTCTCTGATTCTAAATTACAACCTCGCTCCCTCAAATATTTCAGTTCTTTAATAACCAGAGGGCTAAGGCTGCATTGTGAGCTAGTGAACTGCTTCAGCGTAACCAAATGTTACAGAATAAAACAGCGTGTCATGATACCATTTGACATGGTGAAATGAGATTAGAGGAAATTCATTTCTAAGTGGTGAAATTACAGGCCCTTGCACCCAGAGCATGGCCAGCCGAGCATGAACGTGACATGTTTATGGAATGACCTGACCACTAAAGGACCTGAGTCCACGCACAGTTCTCATTTCCACTCATGCAAATGGTACAGAATTTTTTTTCCCCTCCTTTTTCTTTCCCCCCGATACTGCAGCGCCCCCCCCGCAAACCCGACCTGCATTTTTATAGCACCCAGGCGCGCTTAGTGTTCATTGCGTTTATTAGAATCATAGAAACCCTACAATGCAGAAGGAGGCCATTCGGCCCATCGAGTCTGCACCGACCACAATCCCACCCAGGCCCCATGCCCATATCCCCATGCATTTACCCAAGCTAGCCCCCCCTGACACTAAGGGGCAATTTAGCATGGCCAATCCACCTAACCCACACATCTTTGGACACTAAGGGGCAATTTAGCATGGCCAATCCACCTAACTCGCACATCTTTGGACACTGAGGGGCAATTTAGCATGGCCAATCCACCTAACCCACACATCTTTGGACACTAAGGGGCAATTTAGCATGGCCAATCCACCTAACTCGTACATCTTTGGACACTAAGGGGCAATTTAGCATGGCCAATCCACCTAACCTACATATTTTTGGACACTAAGGGGCAATTTAGCATGGCCAATCCACCTAACTCGCACATCTTTGGACACTAAGGGGCAATTTAGCATGGCCAATCCACCTAACCTACACACCTTTGGACGCTAAGGGGCAATTTAGCATGGTCAATCCACCTAACCCACACATCTTTGGACACTAAGGGGCAATTTATCATGGCCAATCCACCTAACTCGAACCGGAGCCCCCGGAGGAAACCCACGCCAACACAGGGAGAATGCGCAAACTCCACACAGACAGTGACCCTAGCCGAGAATTGAACCCGGGTCCCTTAAGCTGTGAGGCAGCAGTGCTAACCACTGTGCTACCGTGCCGATCTGACCCTATTATTATTGATGAGAAAGAATATACTGGCACTGAAGGGGGTGCAGGGGAGATTCACTAGGTTGATTCCAGAATTGAGAGGGTTGGCTTATGAGGAGAGACTGAGTAGACTGGGGCTAAACTCATTGGAATTCAGAAGAATGAGGGGAGATCTGATAGAAACATATAAGATTATGAAGGGAATAGATAAGATAGAAGCAGGGAGGTTGTTTCTACTGGCGGGTAAAACTAGAACTAGGGGGCATGGCCTCAAAATAAGGGGAAGCAGATTTTGGGCTGAGTTGAGGAGGAACTTCTTCACACAAAGGGTTGTGAATCTGTGGAATTCCCTGTCCAGTGAAGCAGTTGAGGCTACCTCATTGAATGTTTTTAAGGCAAGGATAGATAAATTTTTGAACAGTAAAGGAATTAAGGGTTATGGTGAGCGGGCGGGTAAGTGGAGCTGAGTCCACGAAAAGATCAGCCATGATCTTATTGAATGGCAGAGTAGACCCGAGGGGCCAGAAGGCCTTCTCCTGCTCCTAGTTCTTATATTCTTATGCGGAGATGCCGGCGTTGGACTGGGGTGGGCACAGTAAGAAGTCTCACAACGACAGGTTAAAGCCCAACAGGTTTATTTGGAATCACGAGCTTTCAGGGCGCTGCTCCATCATCAGGTGAGTCGCGTTTATTATTCATTAGTGTCACAAGTAGGCTTACAGACTTGATGGTTTGAATTATAAGGAGAGGCTGGATAGACAGGGACTTTTTTTCCCTGGAGCGTAGGAGGCTGAGGTGTGATCTTATAGAGGTCTATAAAATAATGAGGGGCATAGATCAGCTAGATAGTCAACATTTTTTCCCAAAGGTAGGAGAGTCTTAAACTAGAGGGCAGGGGTTTAAGGTGAGAGGGGAGAGATACAAAAGGGTTCAGAGGGACAATTTTTTCACACAGAGGGTGGTGAGTGTCTGGAACGAGCTACCATAGGTAGTAGTAGAGGCGGGTACAATTTTGTCTTTTAAAAAGCATTTAGACAGTTACATGGGTACGATGGGTACAGAGGGATATGGGCCAAACGCGGGCAATTGGGACTAGCTTAGTGGTTAAAAAAAAGGGTGGCATGGACAAGTTGGTCCGAATGGCCTGTTTCCATACTGTAAACCTCTATGACTCGATGACACTAAGCATCTGGATGGGTACATGAGTGGGGAGGGAAGAGAGGGATACAGACTGAGTAAGGACAGAAGGTTTTTTTCTTTCAGTTTAGTTGGAGTATTATGATCGCCACAGGCTTGGAGGGCCGGAGGGCCTGTTCCCGTGTTGTACTTTTCTTTGTTCTTTATGAACACTGCAATGAAGTTACTGTCAAAATCCCCCAGCCGCTACCCCTCTGGCGCCTGTTCGGATTTACTGACGGAGAATTTAGCACGGCCAACACACCTAACCAGCACGTCTTTCAGACTGTGGGAGGAAACCGGAGCACCCGGAGGAAACCCACGCAGACACGGGGAGAACGTGAAAACTCCACACAGACAGTGACCCAAGCCAGGAATTGAATCCTGGCCCCTGGCGCTGTGAGGCAGCAGTGCTAACCACTGTGCCACCCCATGGAGGATTCTCAGACAGAAAACCTGAATTCAATAATAAATATCTGGAATTATGAATCTACTGATGATCATGGGACCATTGTCAATTGTCGGAAAAACCCATCTGGATCACTAATGTCCTTTAGGGAAGCGTGGTGAACCACTGTGGTATTGTCTGTTTGTGTGATATGCCTGGACACGCCCCTGCTGCCTCAATACGGGACTCCGCCCTTCTCTGGGTATAAAGGTGACTGCTCTCCGCCCCTTTTGCCTCAGTTCGGATTAGCTATCGGTTCGGGTGTGCTCCAATTCTTTCGTAAATAAAAGCCTGTTATTTCGCAACAACGAGTCTTTGCATAATTGATGGTGCATCAGGAAGGAAATCTGCCGTCCTTACCCGGTCTGGCCTACATGTGACTCCAGAGCCACAGCAATGTGGTTGATTCTCAACTGCTCTCGGGCAACTAGGGATGGGCAATAAATGCTGGCCATCCAGCGACACCCGTGTCCCACGAATGAATGAAAACAAAATGCGATACTGATCCACATCAGACGGTGGGGCACTGATCAAAAGTTCGGTCCTTTTAAGGAGGGTCTAAATTAATAATGGGCCGAATGGTCTGGATAGTGGCAATCACCATCGCAGTTACTCTGCTGTTCCTTACCTGCCCGGGATCGGAGCTCCATATTTCCTGCCTGGCCATCCGACCTGATCCTGTGTAGAAATGTAGGGCATAACTGGTCACTCCTGGAGCCCCTTCTGTGCGGGGTGTAGGATCATCACAGGGGAGGGCAGGAAGAGGGGGGAAAGGTGGGCAGGGCAAGTGAAGCCATTCTGCATTATTATGGCACTAGCTCCTGGAAACCAGCAAGTTTACAGGTCCCGGCCACTTTGAGAAAGCAGGGAGGAAGTTAACGTCCGCGGTAAGTGGGTAAGGGGGCAAGTGGATGGTGGGTGCTGGGGGGGGTTGAGTGGTCAGGAAGATGGGGTTACAGTCAAGGGGTAATCAGGCAGGGGTGTGACTCCTGTGCAGATGTAGTCAAGGGGGGGTCAGGTGGGGGTGGGGTCATAGTCGAGGTGTAATCAGGTGAGTTGGGGCTGTAGTTGAGGGGTAGTCAGGTGGGGTTGTAGTTGAAGGAGTGGGGGGGGTTAGTTTTTGGCTGGGGGGAGTTAGCGGGCATTTGCAGTGTTCTCAGTGGCTGACAGGGTAGTTGGATGTTTGAAGTTATAGTCAGTGGGTCGGGGGCAGGTAGTCATGGGGGAGGGGAGTTGGCGGGTTGAGAAGGGTAGTTTTTGGCTGGGGGGGATCAGGGGGCAGTCGAGTGGTCTCAGCAGTTGACAGGGTAGTCTGGGGTTGCAGGTGTAGTCGGGGGTTTGGGGGTGTAGTCAGTGGCTGGGGGTAGGTGGTCGTGGCGGTGGGGAGTTGACAGGTTGGGGGGTGGTTTTTGGCTGAAAGTAGTCAAGGGGCAGTTGGTGATCTCGGCAGCTACAGGGTAGTCGGGGGCTTGGGGTTGTAGTCAGTCGCTGAGCGCAGGTGGTAGTGGAGGTGGGGAGTTGATCGGTGTAGGGGGGTTGTTGGAGGGTAGGGTGTAAGGGTAGTCGGGGATGGGGGTCAAGGGGTTGGGGTAAGAGGGCAGGTGGGGGGTAGTCTGGAGGGGTGGTCAGTGTTATGTTTTTATAATGATATAAGGACACCAATTGCTCATAAGGGATTGTGTAAACACAGTGTGGGTTTATTTATTAACATTAGGCACATGAGAACATAGATAGTTTGAAAATATGTTGTGCGTGCTGTGTTCTGCTCACAGGTCAAAGTGCAACTGAGACTGGATCACATGACACACCTCCCTTCTGGTCATGTTGCTATCTCTTAAAGCCTTATTTAACCAGGAGTTAGCAGTGTTTTAATCTTTCTCACCCTTTCTGGGTAACTATACTTCCAAGGGAATTGGAACTTTCCAAAGTCTCTGCTCATCAAGGGAATTGGAACTTTCCAAAGTCTCTGCTCATCAGAAGTTGAAGCTTCTTTGGCAATTCCCATGCAATCCTTGGTAGGGGCTGCCAAAGGGGATATTCAGGGACACCTCTGAGTATTTCCCTCCAGGGAATGGAATATCTGGACTACTGATTTACAAGGATGCTGCCTGGAGTGGAGAACTTTAGTTAAGAGGAACATTTGTATAGGTGGGTTTATTTTCTTTGGAACAGAGGAGGCTGAGGGGAGATTGAATTGCAGTGTATGAAATGATGAGGTGGTTCAGACAGTGTGGTTAGGAAGGGGCTTTGATAAATGGTCATCTGGACTCGAAATGTCAGCTCTTTTCTCTCCTCACAGATGCTGCCAGACCTGCTGAGATTTTCCAGCATTTTCTCTTGTGGTTAGGAAGGCTTTTATTCCCTTGGTTTCGGAGTCTTGGGAAGGCGATGGCCTAGTGGTATTATCACAAGACGATTAATCCAGAAACTCAGCGAATATTCTGGGGACCCCCGGATTTGAATCCCGCCACGGCAGATGGTGGAATTTGAATTCAATTAAAATATCTGGAACTACGAATCTACTGATGACCATGAAACCATGTTGATTGTTGGAAAAACCCACTAATGTCCTTTAGAGAAGGAAATCTGCCGTCCTTATCTGGTCTGGCCTACATGTGACTCCAGAGCCACAGCAATGTGGTTGACTCTCAACTGCCCTCTGAAATGGTCTAGCAAACCATTCAGTTCAAGGGCAACTCGGGATGGACAATAAATGCTGGCCCAGCCAGCGACCAATATCCCATGAATTTATATTAAAAAAAGACAGGGGACATAGATTTAAGGTAAGAGGGGTTTCTTCGGGAAATCATAGAATCCCTACAGTGCAGAAGGAGGCCATTCGACCCATCGAGCCTATACCGAGAACAATCCAACCCCACGTATCCACCCTGCTAGCCCTCCTGACACTAAGGGTCAATTTAACATGGCCAATCAACCTATTCCGCACATCTTTGTGTGTGGGAGGAAACCCATGCATAGGCAGGGAGAACGTGCACACTCCACACAGTCACCCAAGGCCAGAACTGAACCCGGGTCCCTGGCGCTGTGAGACAGCAGTGCTAACCACTGTGCCACCGTGCCACGAAATGTTTTCACCCAGAAGGTGTGGGGATCTGGAACTCACTATCTTAAAGAGTGTTACAGGCAGAAACTTTCACAATATTTACAAGTACCTATATATACATTTGGAAGTATTGCAAGTTGCAGGGCTGTGGATCAAGGGCTGGAAGATGGGATTCGCCAATCTAGGGACAATGGGTGGGATTTTCCGGACGCGCTCGCTCCAAGGTCAGAATATCCCACCCGAGGTCAATGGACTTTAACTTGGCCCATGTTCCACCCGCTACGATTCCCGTGGTGAGCGGGACAGGAAAACTCCACCCAATGGGTTGAATGGCCTCATTCAGTGCTGTGAATGTCTATGATTAAAGGTGAGTGGGGGGCTTGGAGCTCCGAAAGCTTGTGTGGCTTTTGCTACCAAATAAACCTGTTGGACTTTAACCTGGTGTTGTTAAACTTCTTACTGTGTTTACCCCAGTCCAACGCCGGCATCTCCACATTATGATTAAAGGAGCAGAGAGTGTGGTAAAGAGGTCAAGAAGTGTAAGGAGGGAATTCCAGAGCTTGGGGCCCAGGTAACTGAAGGTACGGCCGCCAATGCTGGAGCGACTGAAATTGGGGACGTTCAAGAGGCTAGAATTGGGGAAGCGGAGATATCTCAGAGGGTTGTGGAGCTGGAGGAGATAATGGAGATTGGGAGAGGTAAGGCTTTGGAGGGACTTGGAAACAGGGATGAGAATTTTAAAATCGAAATTCACAGGTAATGCCTCTGCTGTGGCATTCTGCAAATTCTTTCCAACTGAGGGGGTTGGCCCCAAGCTCACTTGTAATGGTTTTTTTGCCCCTTGTTTCTTTGTTAATCTGTCTCACGGTGGGACCCTGTTGAGGGATCCTGTGTATGGTTTGCTTCATCTGTACAAAGACTTCATTTTAAGATATTTCTGCCTGTGCAATAACGTTTAAATGCTAGACTGTAGGGGTTAACTTTACTACATTTTGAAACTCAGAAGGCATGCTGGGTTAGCTAGAAACTGGCTGCATTTCTGCAATAACACTCCTGTTATTTCACCTCAGGAGGATTTGTCAATTACCTTCAATCTGTTTCCTCTGGTTACCGGGTCCCCTGTCAGTGGAAACAGTTTCCCCCATTTTACCCCTTTGGATGCCCTTCAGGAAAGGAAATCTGTCATCCTTACTGGCAACAAGGGAGGTAATATGTAGGTTATGGGGGATTGGCCATGGTAAATGTGTGCGGCTGCAGGAATAGGGTGGGGGAGTGGGCCTGGATAAGATACTCCATCAGAGAGACAGTACAGACTCGATGGGCTGAATGGCCTCTTCTGCACTGTAGGGGTTCTATGTAGGGATTTGAAGAATCCTCTACACAGAGGGCTGAATGGCCTCCATCTGTGACACAAAGCTAGGTGGGAATGTAAGATGTGAGAAGGATGCAAAGAGACTTCAGGGGGATTTAGACAAGTTTAGTGAAAGGACAAAGGCACATAGAATATAATGGGGGAAAAATGTGAACTTTGGTCAGAAAAACAGAAATCAAGAACTCCTTTTTAAGCGGTGAGAAATTGGAAAGTGTTGCGGGACCTTGGGTGCACTTGTTAAGAAGTCACTGAGAGCTAACATGCAGGTGCAGCAAGCAATCCATAGAATCCCCACAGTGCAGAAGGAAGCCATTCGGCCCATTGAGTCTGCACTGACAACAATCCCACCCAGGCCCTATCCCCATAACTCCACATATTTACCCTGCAAATCCCCCTGACACTGAGGGACAATTTAGCATGGCCAGTCAACCTAACCCGCACATCTTTGGGTTGGCAATTCATAATGGTATGTTGTCTTGATCGCAAGAGGATTTGAGTACAGGTATGAAGAAGTCTTGTTGCAGTTGTATAGAGCCTGGGTGAGACCACACCTGGAGTATTGTGCACAGATTTGGTCCCCTTACCTAAGGAAGGATAAACTTACCATAGAAAGGATGCAATAGAGGTTCACAAGACCAATCCCTGGGATGGATTGTCCAATGAGATGGAGATCGTTCCTGCATTCTCGAGAGTTTAGCGGAATGAGATGTGATCTCATTGAAGCATACTAAAGTTCTCATAGGGCTGGATGGCATTGATACAGGTAGGTATACAGGTAAATCCATCCATTTAACATGGCCAATCCACCTAACCCACACATCTTTGGAGTGTGGGAGGAAACTGGAGAACCTGGTGGAAACCCAAGCAGACACGGAAAGAACGTGCAAACTCCACTATTAGTAGCTAACTATGGCCAAAGGAACATGGGATGGCCCATTCTCAAAATGTCTATCTGATGCAGCAAGCCAAGAGATGCCCCACTCCAGCAAACTTTGGCTCAATGTGTCTCTCTGGCACTCCTCCAGCAAGCTAAAATGACCAAGTGTTTTCCCGGGCAATCAGTGTGGCTTCTTGTCCTCAGGTGCCAGCTCCCCCATCACTCACGCAGCCTTCCCCCCTTTCAACTACCAGTTCCGGCATGGACTCCTAATGATCAGTTCCCATCACCAATACAAGGCCTGACATAGGGCCTGAATTCTGCGACCGTGCTCAGCCGCTGGGATTCTCCGTCCCCGCTGCTTTGAATGGAGATTTGGTGGAGTGCCAAGTTCTCACTGGCAACAGTGATGGGGCGTGTGAATCTGGAGAACTCCGGCCACAGTCTGACAATCAACCCTGCGTTCCTGATAGCGCAGTGCCCACTCATCAGTCGCAGCCCCTTCCTTCGGAACCACGTGTTTCCTATCCCCTGACTGCAGTTGATTCTTTCCGCTCTCATCCCTCCCCATCACTGACACAGTTTGCTCGCCTCAAAGAGAACTGATTTGATTTGATTTATTATTGTCACATGCATTGAGATACAATGAAAAGTATTGTTTCTTGGCCACTATACAGACAAAGCATACCGTACATAGAGTACATAGGGGAGAAGGAAAGGAGAGGGTGCAGAATGTAATGTTACAGTCATAGGGTGGCTTGGTGACAGTGGTTAGCACTGCTGCCACACAGCGCCAGGGACCCGGGTTTGATTCCTGGCTTGGGTCACTGTCTGTGCAGAGTCTGCACGTTCTCCCCGTGTCTGTGTGGGTTTCCTCCGGGTGCTCTGGTTTCCTCCCGCAATCCAAAAAATGTACTGGTTAGGTACATTGTCCATGCTAAATTCTCCCTCAGTGTACCCGAACAGGCGCCGGAGTGTGGCAACTAGGGGATTTTCACAGTAACTTTATTGCAGTATTAACGTAAGCCTACCTGTAAATAAATAAACTTTAAACTAGCTAGGGTGTGGAGAAAGATCAGCTTAATGCAAGGTAGGTCCATTCAATAGTCTGATGGCAGCAGGGAAGAAGCTGTTCTTGAGTCGGTTGGTACGTGACCTCAGACTTTTGTCTCTTTTTCCCGATGGAAGAAGGTGGAAGAAGGAACGTCCGGGGTGTGTGAGGTCCTTAATTATGCTGGCTGCTTTTATGAGGCAGCGGGAAGTGTAGACGGAGTCAATGGATGGGATAAAAGCAAATTACTGAGGATGCTGGAATCTGAAACCAAAAGAGAAAATGCTTTGACAAAGGAACACCTGAACTCGAAATTCCAGCTCTTTTCTCCCTTTACAGATGCTGCCAGGCCTGCTGAGATTTTCCAGCATTTTCTCTTTTGGTCAATGGATGGGAGGCTGGTTTGCATGATGGACTGGGCTACATTCACAACCTTTTATAGTTCCTTGCAGTCTTGGACAGAGCAGGAGCCATACCAAGCTGTGATACATCCGGAAAGAATGCTTTCTATGGTATATCTGTATCTTTTTACTGACTTAAGAAGGTGGAAGAGAGAATGTCCCGGGGTGCGTGGGGTCCTTGATTATGCTGGCTGCTTTTCCGAGGCAGCAGGAAGTGTGGACAGAATCGATGAATGGGGGGCTGGTTTGCCTGATGGACTGGGCTACGTTCACAACTCTTTGCCCCACTCTCCCCCCAGCCTCAGCCGAAATAGCGCTGCCTTCCCCTGCACCGCATTGGCAAGAATGAAAAATGGATGCACCCCATTCCAAAGCTGCCGCGGACAGGCGTGGATTGATGCCTTTTGCGCCCCTGTGCTGTGCCGTTTGTGACAGTTTACCCAGCAATGGCTCCTGTCGCTACAGAAGGGATGGAGACGCCTCCACGTGGATCTCCAGAGGACAGAGAGCCTGGGGGTGTTCCATATGCTGACACAGCTTCCGTACAGCAGGACCATGTCACTTTAACAGTAACTAGATATCAGAAAGCACTTACTTTGCTTTACTCGACTAATAATGCTGTGCATCATACACCTCCAGAGGACTGGTGCCAGGGAACACACTTGTCAAATGTTGCGAAAAAAAAAAGCCAATAAATGAGTTTGGATGTTGGTTAACTGAAAGTATACCCCATCAATTGTACAGCCAGCTGTCATTACCCAGGCTGAGAAACAAATGACGCTAATCCTGTTCCCAGCGTCCGGCCCAATTCATCAATAGCCAGAGAAACCACCTAAGGTCAAACATAGATTTCCCCTTCAGACATAAATAAAAGATGACAACTCGCTTTTTATTCTGCAGATAAATCAACTTCACCTACTGATTACTTAGTGGGCTATTTACATTCATTAAAAAGGAAACCGCATGACAACCTGTAAGAGAATCCATGGTCAGTGTCCCAAGAACGGCGGTGGGGCTGAGAAGTTTTTTCATGGCATTTGCATGAAAACGGAATCGTTCAAAAATAAAAAAATATAGGCATCAATTCAAACTCGCAAACAGACTGCCCCCTCCCGCACCGTTCCCCACAAAACACAGGCACTGGAAAATCTTACACTCCGAGGGCGGCACGGTGCCACGGTGGTTAGCACTGCTACCTCACAGCGCCAGAGACCAAGGTTCGATTCCCAGCTTGGGTCACTGTCTGTGTGGAGTTTGCACGTTCTCCCCGTGTCTGCGTGGGTTTTCTCAGGGTGCTCCGGTTTCCACCCACAGTCTGAAAGACGTGCTGGTTAGGGGCATTGACCCGAACACGTGCCGAAGTGTGGCGACTAGGGGATTTTCACAGGAACTTCATTGCACTGTTAATGTAAGCCTTACTTGTGACTAATAAATGAACTTTAAAACTTTACTTTAAGATATTTGAAATCGAGAGGGTGGCCAGTCCAACATGGGCTTTAGTGGGTGTCAGTCCGTTTCCTTATTACACTTATTCTTTTCTGCGCTTTTTTCCTTTTAATGTATAACCTACAAGTGGGCGGCATGGTGGCACAGAGGTTAGCACTGCTGCCTCACAGTTCCAGGGATCCGGGTTCAAGTTCGGCCTCAGGTGACTGTGCGGAGTTTGCACATTCTCCCCGTGTGTGCGTGGGTTTCCTCCCACAGTCCAAAGATGTGCAGGTTAGGGGGATTGGCCATGCTAAATTGCCCCTTACTGTCCAAAGATGGGCAGGTTAGGTGGATTGGCCATGCTAAATTGTCCCTTAGTGTCCAAAGATGTGCAGGGTAGGGGGATTGGCCATGCTAAATTGCTCCTTAGTGTCCAAAGATGTGCAGGTTAGGTGGATTGGCCATGCTAAATTGTCCCTTAGTGTCCAAAGATGTGCAGGTTAGGTGGATTGATCATGTTAAATTGCCCCTTAGTGTCCAAAGATGTGCAGGTTAGGTGGATTGGCCATGCTAAATTGTCCCTTAGTGTCCAAAGATGTGCAGGTTAGGTGGATTGATCATGTTAAATTGCCCCATAGTGTCCAAAGATGTGCAGGTTAGGTGGATTGATCATGTTAAATTGCCCCTTAGTGTCCAAAGATGTGCCGGTTAGGTGGATTGGCCATGCTAAATTGTCCCTTAGTGTCCAAAGATGTGCAGGTTAGGTGGATTGGCCATGCTAAATTGTCCCTTAGTGTCCAAAGATGTGCAGGTTAGGTGGATTGGCCATGCTAAATTGTCCCTTAGTGTCCAAAGATGTGCAGGTTAGGTGGATTGGCCATGCTAAATTGTCCCTTAGTGTCCAAAGATGTGCAGGTTAGGTGGATTGGCCATGCTAAATGGACGGAGTTATGGGGTTAGGGTGGAGGGGAGGGCTTTGGTGGGATGCTCTTTGGGAGAAGCAGTGTGGACTCGTTGGGCCCAATGGCCTCTTTCTGCACTGTGGGGATTCTATGAATCATTTCATGAGGTTCTGTTGCCAGTGTGAAGCCTCACTGGACATCAGTATGGACCAGAACACCAGGTCCATCGTGCTTATTTGAACTGAGTTCTTTCTAACATGATCTCTCAGTTAGAATAGTGGTCTCAGCCATCTTCATTTGTGTGTCCAAAATCCAATCATACAATAGGATCCTCTTGTGATTTGTATTGGATACTCATATGTGCCCCATATATGCCTCACTGACCTTTTTGAAGGTAGCTTTAAGAAGCATGTTGTGAAATTGTCCATTGTTATGCGTAAGTGAATCTATAGAACAGACATCAAAGACCATAAACTGTTAAATGAGATTAGGTGAGGATAGTGTAGTGTAGGTATGATAGTGTAATATGCTGCTGTAAATGTCATTCACATCATAGAATCATAGAAATCCTACAATACAGAAGGAGGCCATTTGGCCCATCGAGTCTGCACCGACCACAATCCCACCCAGGCCCCATCCCCATAACCGCAGATATTTACCCCACTAATCCCCCTGACACTAAGGGGCAATTTAGCATAGTCAATCAACCTAACCCATACATCTTTGGACTGTAGAAGGAAACCGGAGCACCCGGAGGAAACCCACGCAGACACGGCGAGAATGTGCAAACTCCACACGGACAGTCACCCAAATCAGGTATCAAACCCAGGTTCCTGGAGCTGTAAGGCAGCAGTGCTATCCGCTGCGCCACCATGCCGCCCCCATGCAGATGCCTGCATTCGACATTTGAATTCAATTGATAATTGGTAAAAATGATCATAAAACTGCTAGAAAAACCCAGCTAGGTCACTAATATCCTTTAGAATAGGAAATCTGTCATCTTTACCCAGCCTGGCTGCCAGGCTTGTATATGTGATGCCAGTGCGACACTGAAATGGCCCAATAAGCCATTCAGATGTATCAAACACCACACAGATTTGTTACAGACATGGGAGGAAGGCAAACACTCACCTCAGTCAAGTTCCTGAGATTACATCCAATTCAGACCAATCATTCACATAGAAAGTCTCACAATATTGATATCCAGTGTGATTGAAGCCAACGCATTTGTAAAGAACAACCTGATGACATCCCAAATTGCTTCGCGGACACTTTTGAATGAGAGCCAATGTCATAAATGTAGGGTAAACAGCCGGGCTGAGAAACTTAGAGGTTTCTCAAGTTGGCTAGGAGTTGTATACAGGTATTCATGCAGTCTAAATGTACCTGTCTCTTCAATCTCTTAACAATATCCACACTGCCACACTCTGTTCCTTGATTATTGAGCACTTAGAATCATAGAATCATACAGTGCAGAAGAGGCCCTTCAGCCCATCAAGTCTGCTCCGACATGTGCGAAACACCTGACCTCCTGCCTAATCCCATTTACCAGCACTTGACCCATAGCCTTGAATATTATGGCGTGCCAAGTGCTCATCCAAGTACTTTTTAAAGGATGTGAGGCATCCCGCCTCCATTCCCATCCGTAGTTGGGAAATTGCTGGAATCCATCATTAAAGAAGAAATAGCAGGACACCTGGAAAACAATGGTTCGATCAAGCAAACGCAGCATGGATTCATGAAGGGAAGTCGTGTTTGACGAATTTACTGGATTTTTATGAAGATGTAACGAGTGCGGTTGACAGAGGGGAACCGGTGAATGTGGTGTTTTTGGATTTCCAGAAGGCGTTCGATAAGGTGCCTCACAAAAGGTTGCTGCAGAACATTAAGGTACATGGAGTTGGGGGTAAAGTGTTAGCGTGGATTGGGGATTGGCTATCTAACAGGAAGCAGAGAGATGGAATAAATGGGTGCTTTTCTGGTTGGCAGTTGGTGACTAGTGGCGTGCCGCAGGGATCGGTGCTGGGGCCTCAACTGTTTACCATATACATAGACGATCTGGAGGAGGGGACCGAGTGTAGGGTAACAAAGTTTGCGGATGACACAAAGATGAGTGGGAAAGCGAATTGCGAGGAGGATGCGGAAAGTCTGCAGAGAGATTTGGATAGGCTGAGCGAGTGGGCGAGGATCTGGCAGATGGAGTATAACGTTGACAAGTATGAGGTTATCCACTTTGGAAGGGATAATAGTAAAATGGACTATTATTTAAATGGTGAAAAATTACAACACGCTACTGTGCAGAGGGACCTGGGGGTCCTTGTGCATGAATCGCAAAAACTCAGTTTGCAGGTGCAGCAGGTAATCAAGAAGGCAAATGGAATGTTGGCCTTTATCGCGAAGGGGATGAAGTATAAAAGCAGGGAGGTCTTGCTGCAATTGTACAAGGTACTGGTGAGGCCACAACTGGAGTACTGTGTGCAATTTTGGTCCCCTTATTTGCGAAAGGATATATTGGCCTTGGAGGGAGTACAGAGAAGGTTCACCAGGTTGATATCGGAGATGAGGGGGTTAGTTTATGAGGAGAGATTGAGTAGATTGGGCCTGTACTCGTTGGAGTTTAGAAGGCTGAGGGGAGATCTTATAGACACATATAAGTTAATGAAGGGGCTGGACAGGGTAGAGGCAGAGAGATTCTTTCCACTTAGAAAGGAAACAAGAACTAGAGGACACAGCCTCAAAATAAGGGAGAGTCAGTTTAGAACAGAGTTGAGGAGGAACTTCTTCTCTCAGAGGGTAGTGAATCTCTGGAATTCTCTGTCCATTGAAGCAGTGGAGGCTACCTCGTTAAATATGTTTAAGTCACAGGTAGATAGATTTCTGATCAATAAGGGAATTAAGGGTTATGGGGAGTGGGCGGGTAAGTGGAACTAAATCACTATCAGATCAGCCATGATCTTATTGAATGGCGGGGCAGGCTCGAAGGGCGAGATGGCCTACTCCTGCTCCTATTTCTTATGTTCTTATGTTCTTATGTCCACCACCCTCCCAGGCAGCGCATTCCAGACCCTCACCACCCTCTGGCTTAAAAAGCTTTTCCTCACATCCCCCCTAAACATCCTGCCCCTCACCTTGAGCCTATCTCCCCTTGTGACTGACACGTAAAGTTAAAGTTTATTGATTCGTCACAAGTAGGCTTGCATTCACACTGCAATGAAGTTACTTTGATAATCCCCTAGTCGCCACACTCCGGCGCCTGTTCGGGTACACTGAGGGAGAATTTACCACGACCAATCCACCTATCGGACTGTGGGAGGAAACCGGAGCACCCGGAGGAAACCCACGCAGACACGGGGAGAACGTGTAAACTCCACTCAGACAGTGCCGCAAGCCGGGAATCGAACCCTGGGTCCCTGGTGCTTTGAAGCAGCTGTGCGAACCACTGTGCCACCTTGCTGTCCTTAAGGGGTCAACTAAGGGGTACAGCTACTCCTTATCCACTCTGTCCATGCCTCGCATAATCTTAATTTATCTCAAGTTTTCATATTGTCTAAATGTTGAGAGATGACTGCTCTAGTCATTCTCATTCTGTCTGACTCCAGTTTCAGACTGTGTATTCATACTGTAGTGTTCACACTTGCGATGTAAATACATCTGAAAATAGCCAATCTACACTGGCATTATAGTGATTTTCTGAATGCCAACAGCAGGGAAATATATCTGTGGGTAATTCTTCTCTTCATTTTGATTTCACAGATTGCAAACTAACTTGGTGCCTCGGCAAGTTAAGTCAAGGAGCAGCTGAGCCTGAACGAGATGGGGGATCTCAGCCGTCCTGGAAAACAGAGGTGGTCCAATCACACTGTGCTGGAGAGGGTAGAATCAACCGCAGCTCCCTTGTCGAACTGGGGCAGGTTAGTGGTGTAGTGGTATTGTCACTGGACCAGGATGGCACGGTGGCACAGTGGTTAGCACTGCTGCCCCACAGCGCCAGGGACCCAGGTTCGATTCCAGCCTTGGGTGACTGTGTGGAGTTTTGCGTTCTTTCTGCATGGGTTTCCTCCGGGTGCTCCAGTTTCCTCTCACAGTCCAAAGATTTACAGGTTTGGCCAAATTAAATTGCCCCTTAGTGTCAGGGAGACTATCAGGGTAAATACACGGGGTTATGGGGGTAAGGCCTGGGTGGGATTATTGTCAGTGCAGGTCCATCCATTGACTGTGTCTACTTCCCGCTGCCTTGGAAAAGCAGCCAGCATAATCAAGGACCCCACTCTCCCCGGACTTACTCTCACCTTCGTCCAGCGGGAAAAAGATACAAAAGTCTGAAGTCACGCCCCAACCAACTCAAGAACAGCTTCTTCCCTGCTGCCTTCAGACTTTTGAATGGACCTACCTCGCATTAAGTTGATCTTCCTCTACATCCTAGCTATGGCTGTAACACTACATTCTGCACTCTCTCCTTCTCTATGAACAGTATGCTTTGTCAGTAAAGCGCGCAAGAAACAATATTTTTCACTGTATACTAATACATGTGACAGTAATAAATCAAATCAAATCAAAAGGTTCAATGGGCTGAATGGTCTCCTTCTGCAATGTAGGGATTCTATGATTCTATGACGAGTAATCCAGAGACACAGGGTAATGCTCTGAGGACCTGGGTTTTAATCCCACCACAGCTGATGGTGAAATTTATCTGGAACTAAAAGTCTAGAGTTGACCATGAAACCATTGTTGATTGTCGTAAAAATCCACCTGGTTCACTAATTTCGTTCAGGGAAGAAAATCTGCTGCCCTTACCCAGTCTAGCCTCCATGGGCTTCCAGAGCCACACCAATGTGGTTGACTCTTAAATGCCCCACTCAAGGGCATTAGGGATGGGTAATAAATGCCAGCCCAGCCAGTGACACCCATACCCCATGAACCAAATCTCTATTTACCATCCATGCAGGAACTGTGATAGGGACAGTGAACAAGGCCCCCTTTTTTAAATTCTTTCATGGGATGTGGGTATCATTGGCTAGGCCAACATTCATCACCCAACCTTTAGTGCCCTTGAAGAGGTGAGCTGCCACCGCTGCAGTCCATATGGTGTAGGAACACCCACAGCGCTGTTTGGGAATTCCAAGATTTTGACCCGGCGACAGTGAGGGAACGGCCGACATATTCCCAAGTCAAGATGGCTTGCAAGATGGAGGGGTGACATCCTCATGTATTTCCTCATGTCATTGCCCTCCTAGGTGGTAGGGTTCACTGGTTTGGAAGGTGTTGTCCAAGGAGCCTTGGTGAGTTTCCACGCATTCCTCTGCTCCTGACACTAATAGATACTTGACAAAACAGAACTGGTAGAAGCACTCTGTAACATAAAGACAATACGTTCAGGAGAAGAGAGAAAAATGTGCTTGAAAAGTCAATCCCTCCCACCGACCCCTCCTCCCACTCACGCATTGAGTCCCCCGCAACATCTCTCCCAAGGGCTTGCCGATGAAACATTGAGGTTTATAGGGCGAATTGATATGGGACAGATAAGGTGGAGGATTCACTGTGCCTGTGAATCTGATATACATTTCAGCTGTAAATTACAAGGCAGCCCCTACACAGTGATATTTTGTTGCCTTGCTGATTGTTTTTTGTGACTGACCTCTTTAAATTCTTGGTGTTGGTTCAGGATGTGGGAGAAGCAAGGAACTGTATTCATTGGGTAAGATCTGGATGTGACCTCTCTGGTGAGTCTCAGACTATTGCTTACGTTTACCTCCCTCACAGAGGAAACTAGACTCCACTGTCCAATACACGCCCGTCTATAGTTACGGCGCCATCAATAAATAGTAGGTCTTGATGTAGTTGTCCTTAAGTCAACAGACAGCAAGATATAACTTATGCTTCCATCATCTTCCATTAGGACGTTCCAGTGTTAGGGCAGCACGGTGGCACAATGGTTAGCACTAGTGCCTCACAGCACCAAAGGCTTGCGTTCAATTCTGGCTTAGGGTGACTGTGTGGAGTTTGCCTGTTCTCCCCGTGTCTATGTGGGTTTCCTCCAGGTGCTCCGGCTCCCAAAGATATGCAGGTTAGATGGATTGACCATGGTAAATTCCCCTTTAGTGTCCAAAGATGTGTAGGTTAGAGGGATTAGCCATGGTAAATTTGTGGGATTATTCGTCGATGGTATTTTTATGGCCACCATTACTGAGACTAACTTTCAGTTCCAAGTTTTTCATCAACTGAGTTTAAATTTCATCAGCTGTCCTAGTGGGATTTGAACCTGTGTCACCAGATCAATGGACTGGATCTCTGGATTCCTGGTTCAATGACTACTAAGCAAACCCTAGATGTATGGAGCATGATGATGTTGGTGAGATGTAGACACAAGTAGCGGTACAGACTCGATGGGCCGAGGGGCCTCTTCTGCCCTGGATGATTCTATGAGTTAATATACAATGACAACGGCGAAAATCTGGTTCAAACAAGTTGAGGAGATTCACTGATATTCCTGGCGACAACATATTCAGGAAAGATAGTGAAGGAAGAGAAAGGAGTGGAGATGTGGGTAAAAGGAGCTTTTCCAGCCCTGTAGATCGAGGGTTCAAACAATGGGAGAGGAATAATGTTCCTGCGGCTTCCAAGAGTGAATCCATTTTGTTAATGTGAGGGAGAGGAATGCAAACTATTATGTCCCTGTGAATGTAATATGGAAAACTGAATGGTTGCGAAGAGGGATAGAGAAGTAAATCTGGAGGTAAACATGATCGCCGAAATGTTGCTGCCCTTCACGCTGGTGGGGTCTTACAGTCCTGCTGATGATGCACTCCAGCCGCAGTTTCCCGGCAGTGAGAGATGCATTCAGTTGGTGGCACAGTGGTTAGCACTGCTGCCTCACAGCGCCAGGGACCCGGGTTCAATTCCGGCCTTGGGTCACTCTCCGTGTGGAGTTTGCACATTCTCCCTGTCTGTGTGGCTTTCCTCCGGGTGCCCTGGTTTCCTCCAACACTCCAAAGATGTGCAGGTTAGGTGGATTGGCCATGCTAAATTGCTCCTTAGTATCCAAAGATGTGCAAGTTAGGTGGATTGAACATACTAAATTGTCCGTTAGTGTCCAAAGGTGTGCAGGTTAGGTGGATTGGCTATGCTAAATTACCCCTTAGTGTTCCAAAGATATGCGGGTTAGTTGGGTTAGCCATGCTAAATTGCCTCTTAAGAGTCCAAAAATGTGCAGGTTAGGTGGATTGGCCATGCTAAATTGCCCCTTAGTGTTCCAAAGATGTGTAGGTTAGGTGGATTAGCCATGCTAGATTGCCCCTTAGTGTCCAAAGCTGGTTAGGTTCGGTGGTTTGGCTATGCTAAATTGCCCCTTTGTGTCCCAAGATGTGTAGATTAGTTGGATTGGTCATGGTAAATGTTTGGGGTGACAGGGATAGGTTGGAGGAGAGGGTCTGGGTAAGGCACTCTGTCAAAGAGTGTTGGTGCAGACTCGGTGGGGCAAATGACCTCTGTCTGCACTGTAGGTATTCTATGATTCTATGAAACCCCCTTGGCAGCAAACATCACACCACCTCCTGCTGCCGCAAATCACACTGTGGAGATGGAGAAAAATCCCGCCCGATGCAAAAACAACTGAGGACTTAAATTATTCTGGTGTGTACGGGGGGAGAAACAAACAAAGCAAGGGGCAAGAAAGAGGAAGAGCTCCTGAAATGTATACAGGGGAACTTTCTTGATCAGAATGTTTTCAATCCAATGCCAAGGGAAGCAGCGTTGGGCCGAGCTTGGAGAAATGAAGCGGGGCAAGTGGGGAATGGTTCACTGGGAGGCCATTTTGAAAATGGTGGACAGTTATGGAAAAGGACAGGCAACAATCAAAATCGCAGATACACAACTTGAAGAGTGAATGTCAGTGAGTTCAGTGCCGCCACCTCAGCTGGGTCTGTCCTGCTGGTGGGACAGGACATATCCAGGAATAGTGATGGTGGTGTCTGGGGCGTTATCTGTAAGGTATGATTCCATGACAATGACTATGTTAGGCTGTTGCTTGACTAATCTGTGAGACAGCTCTTCCAATTTTGGCACTAGCTCCCAGGTGTTAGTAAGGAGGACTTTACAGGGTCAACAGGGCTGTTTGTTTTGCCGTTGTCTTTTCCGATTCCTAGGTTGGTGCCAGATGTTCCATCCAGTTTAATTTCTTTGGTGAGATTTTGTAGTGATTGATACAACTGAGTGTCTCACTCAGCCATTTTAGAGGGCAGTTGAGAGTCAACCACATTGCTGTGGCTCTGGAGTCACGTGTAAGCCAGGCCAGGTAAGGACGGCGGATTTCCTTCCCTAAAGGGGCATTAGCAAACTCTGATGTCAGGCGGAGAAGCAGCATCTCTCTCCATTATATAGCGCAGCACTTAGAAAAGATAGTTAAAATCATGGGTCCCACAGCATATCGCAAGTGGGGCGACCTTGGATTCTCCGCCCCGCACCCCCACCCCCCCGCCATCAACTAAGATACTCAATGATCTGGGGCACCATTTTAAAGGCTGCCCCATGCACAGCGAGCAAACCAGTTCAGCCATGTGCAACCCCTTGGCAGACATAGACAGTGCCCCAAGGTGGGAATCAAACCCGGATCCCTGGAGCTGTGAGGCTACAGAGTTAACCACTGTGCCACCACACCACTGCTTTATTGCGAAGAAAATAACCAGCAGGGTAACTTGGAAGTATTGAAAAGTGACTGGAACAAGGAACTGAGGCCTCCACAGTCAGGAGATAGTGGATGTAAGCTTTACCTCTGAGAATATTTGGAACTGAGCGGAATTAAAGGTGGACCCTACAGAAGTGAATAATTTAAGAGTGATGCGTCTTGTCAGAGAATTCTTGGGGGAAGTTGGAAGTAAATGAACGCGTAACAATATAGTTAAAAACCGTATTGTTAATTAAATCGTACTTGTCTTGTTTAAGTCTTTTATATTCAATAATGTTTAATTGGTTTAAATAAAGTGGAAATCCTGTGGCGTTCAGTTAAAAGGAGGTATTCGGGTTTATTTTTTATCTGCTGACGACCCCTAACCAGATCATAACACTCTAAAGAGTAAAAAGGTAGTCAAAGTAATGATGGAGCTGATTAAAAATTAGGGAAGGAAATCTTCTCGTGGAGGCAAAGGCCAATGCTGAGCTATTAAATAAGAACTTCACATTTGTCTGCACAGTTGTAGAGGATACTGCCAATGTCACAGTGAAAAAGGAGGAGAGGAATTGTTTCAGATGAAGGTAGATAAAGAGGAAATACGAACAAGGTTATTCCAGATAGAAAAGTTACCGGGTCCTAATGAGATGCATTCCAATTTGTTGACAGAAGTTAGCATTGAAATAGCAGAGGTTCTGGCCACAATTAATTAGTCCTCCTTGAATATATTGTCAGAGGAATGGAGGATTGTCAATATAACATCTCCGTTTCAAAAATGGAGAGGGATAAACTCAGTAACTGTGTGCCTTTCAGTTAAATATAAATGTGTACCATTTGGTGAGGATGTATTCAAAGACAATAACTCTGGACAAATTAGGGCCGCACGGTGGCACAGTGGTTAGCACTGCTGCCTCACAGCGCCAGGGACCCAGGTTCAAATTCCGACCTTGGGCCACTGTCTGTGCAGAGTTTGCACATTCTCCCCGTGTCTGCGTGGGTTTCCTCCGGGTGCTCAGGCTTCCTCCCTCACTCTGAATTTGTGCGGATGAGGTTGATGTAGATAGATTTTTGATCAGTAAGGGAATCAAGGCCATGCTTAGTGTCAGGGGGATTAACAGGGTGTATACGTGGGTTTATGGGGATAGGGCTGGGTGGGTGCCGAGGCAGACTTGATGGGCCAAATGGCCTCCTTCCGCACTCTGGGGATTCTATGATTCTACGAAATTAATCGTCATTTGCAAGAACATGTGTTGATAAACAACAGCCAACATCAGGTCATTAGAAATAGGAACAGCAGGAGGTCATTCGGCCCCTCAAGCCTGCTCTGCCATTCAATAGGATCATGTGTGATCCCACATTCCTCACATCCACTTTCCTGCCCTTTCTCATATCCCTTAATTCCCTTACTGATCAAAAATCTATCTATGAAGTATTCACAGGGACTCTGCTCCCAAAGCTCTCTGTGGCAAGGAGTCCCAAAGACTCGCAACCCTCCGAGCGAAGAAATTCCTCCTTTCTCAGTCTTCGATTAGTGCCCTTTTATTCTGAGACTCTGCCCTGGACATGGATTTGTTAAAGGCAAATCATGTTTGGCCACGAAGATAGAGGCAAAATTCTGCAGATGCTGGAATCTGAAATAACTCTGACAAAGGGTCATCCTGACTTGAAACATTGGCTCTCTTCTCTTTCCACAGATGCTGTCAGACCTGCTGAGATTTTCTAACATTTTCTGCTTTTGTTTCATGTTTGACCATCTTGATTGAGTACTTTGAGTTAACGGAGAGGGGTGGCGAGGGTAATGTGACTGATAGAGAGTCCTGGGACTCCCTCCCCAACAGCACTGTCATTGAACCTACGCCGCGTGGACTTCAGTTGTTCAAGAAGGCAGCTCACCACCACCTTCTCAGGGGCAGTTAGAGATGGGCAATAAATGCTGGGCTAGCCAGCGATGCTCATACGAAGAACTAATTCTTTTGGAAGAGGTGTTTGATCCCATGACATGTAATAGACTTGCAAATGAAGTTCAACTCAATGACAGCATGGATGCAAGATTGACTAAGTGACAGAAAACAAGGAGAAGTGATGAGAGGCTGTTTCTCAGATTTGAAGCAAGTATATAGCGGTGTGACTGAATGGATAGTGATGGAATGGAGTGAGTTGACCCGCATATACTGGAGTCAACCTTGCCTTTTAGGACTGAGGTGAGGAGAAATCTCTTCACCCAGAGAGATAAGCCTGTGGAATTTAGTACCACAGGAAGCAGTTGAGGCCAAACCAGTGTGTTTTCAGAAGGGGTGTGATGTCGCTCTTGAGACCAATGGGAAGGCAGGATCAGGCTATTGGATTGGATGATCAGTCATGATCATAATGAATGGTGGAGCAGGCTTGAAGGGACAAATGGCCTCCTCCTGCTCCTATTTTCTCTGAAAGACTAAATATAGGATCATAGAATCCCTACAGTGCAGAAGGAAGCCATTCGGCCCATCATGTCTGCACTGATTTTCCAACAGAGCATCCCACCCAGGCCTCATCCCCATGACGCCACATATTTACCCCACTAATCCTCCTAACCCACACATCTTTGGATACTCAGGGGCAATTTAGCATGGTTAACCCACCTAACCTGTGCATCTTTGGATACTAAGGGGCAACTTAGCATTGCCAATTCATCTAACCCACACATCTTTGGAGTGTGGGAGGAAACCGGAGCACCCGGAGGAAACCCAAGTCCGGGAATCAAATCTGGGTCCTTGGCGCTGTGACTCAGCAGAGCTAACCACTGTGCCACTGTGCCACCCAAGTCAGAAATAATCTAGAGTGATAGTTTATCACCATTGCAGCTGAAGATGACAGGGGCTCACTTTTCCACGCACCGCGGAAATCGGGGCGGGCGAGGGGCGGACCATGGAAAGGTCCGCTGACCTCGGGTGGGATTTTCTGGTTTCAGGGCGAACATAGCCTGGGTAAATCCAACCCCATGGTCTGCCCCTTGCCCGCTCCGATTCCCGTGGATGCGGGGCAGGAAAACCCGCCCCCATGACATTCGCGACTTTGATTCAGGCCATTTCAGTACTGTGGCAGGGTTGCAAACGTGATTGTTGGGATTGCAACATGGAATTCCAGAAATCGTGGGAATGGATTTGGGAGGTGAAAACACATTTAAGGACTTTGGAGAGGACAGGTGGGTTGGAGATGGTGAGTAGCTTAAAAGGTTTGAGGTCAAAAAATTGGTATTTTTAGGAGAGATAATTGTCAATGTCTTATCAATGATGTTGTTAAGATGTGTTGATGTTGATTACATTGTTAAAGTTAAGAGAGGCAGGTGATGTGGTATTAATCGTCTTTGAGCACATATACATTGGGAGTGACTGGGACACTGGGTATAGCAGGAGAGTTATGAGACTGAACAAGTCAATAAACTCCCTCAATCAGGAAAAGCTCCATATCTTGGTTTCTGCTTCACCAGCCGGCTTGGATCCGATTAACAGGAATGGGGAAGATTCTTATAAAGGAAGGCGGAATATTAAAGGGGAGGGAACTGTCTACAGCATTGACTCACCTCAGTGGTAGGAAGGGTCGTTGGTTGGTCAGCAGCTTAGTAGGAATGAGACTGGGGGAACAGGAGGTAGGTTTCATGGGCTCGGATAGCGTTTGAGAGGAGAGAGCAGAGGAACTAGGGAAGTCTGTGAATTCAGGGCTTGGGAAGAGGGGAACTTGAAGGGAAGTTTGATTTGAGGAGAATGGAGGGAAGTGGCAGGAGGCAGTTGAGTGAATGGTTTCAATTTTAGTGACAGGTAAATCCTTTTAAAGTTTGAAGTTTATTCATTAGTGTCACAAGTCAGCTTACATTAACATTGCAATGAAGTTACTGTGAAAATCCCCAAGGCGCCACACCCCAGTGCCTGTTCGGGTACACTGAGGGAGAATTTAGCATGGCCAATGCACCTAGCCAGCACGTTTTTCGGACTGTGGGAGGAAACCGGAGCACCCGGAGGAAACCCACGCAGACATGGGGAGCTTTCGCAGACTCCGCACAGACAGTGACCCAAGCTGGGAATTGAACCCGGGTCCCTGGCGCTGTGAGGCAGCGGTGCTAACCCGCTGTGCCACCGTGCCATCCCCAAAATCCTGTTGGAGATGAGGGTGGAGGGGCAGGGGAAAAGGGATTTATGAAATTTTCTAGCGGGGAGAAAAAGTGTTACGTTTCCGTTGAGCAATGATCAGGAGTACTGCGTAGTTTTGATACAGAAGGAGACAAAGCCTCTTGATGTGATCCAGCTAGAACTGGCTGTGAACACAAAACAAGTTGCCAGCTACAGACATTCAAACTTGCATCACCTGACTTAACAAAGTCAAGATGGCGTCGTGGAAAGGGTTAAAATGAATATGTAAATTAGGCCGTTCATGTCATCTGGGGGAAAGTGAGGTGAGATCACATGACTGTCGTAGTTGGGTTCTGTGCTGCAGCCTTGTGGCAAAGATGAGGCCTCATTATGGACAGGGTGGCACGGTGGCACAGTAGTTAGCACTGCTGCCTCACCGCGCCAGGGACCCATGTTCAATTCTGGCCTTGAGTGACTGTCTGTGTGGAGTTTGCACGTTCTCCCCATGTCTGCGTGGGTTTCCTCCGGGTGCTCCGGTTTCCTCCCACACTCCAAGCGCGTGCCAATTAGGTCGATTGGCCATGCTAAATTCCCCTTTAGTGTCCGTCAGGGGGACTAGCAAGATAAATATTTGGGTTGATGGGGGATAGGGCTGGGGTGGAAGTGTTGTCGGTGCAGGCTCGATGGGCCAAATGGCCTCCTTCTGCATGTAGGGATTCCATGATTCTATGATTATGTCATTCTTCTTTGCTATGCTTTGGATGTAGCTGATGCTGAACCCTACCTCAGAAGTGTCCAACAATTGTCATTAATAGTATGTTGAACACCAGAACATTAGAGATGGTGGATTCACCAAGAGGGATCAACTAGGGGTGGGCTAGTGTTAGGGTCATAGAAAAAGGGCATCAAAGGTAGGGGTGACAATGTGATGAAGGAGGTAATACCCAGTTCCAGTCTGTACTCTTGGGTTACCTGTAGAATAGAGATTTGGACACTAATACAAGCAAATCTGAATGCAAGTACATGTGCAGCATGGATTCAAGTGATATGGGCACAGGGATGATGATTGAAATAAGACACACACTAATACAGATTGTTTTTTAAATTCATTTTTATGGGATGTGGGTGTCGCTGGCTGGGCCAGCATTCATTGCTCATTCCTAATTGTCCTCCATTTCAGAGGGCATTTGAGAGTCCACCACATTGCTGTGGCTCTGGAGTCACATGTAGGCCAGACTGGGTAAGGATGGCAGATTTCCTTCCTTAAACCAGATGGCTTTTTACGATAATCGACAACGGTTTCATGGTCATCAGTGGACTTTTAATTCCAGATTTTTATTGAATTCAAATATTACCTCCTGCCATGGGGGGATTCGAACCTGTGCCCCCCATAGCATCACCCTGGATCTCTGGATTGCAAGGCCAGTGACAATCCCACTGTGCCATTGCATCCCAATTGAGATTTGGGAATAAGAATGAATAGAAATACAGGGGCAGGTATTATTCGAGCTACAGGTACAAGTCCTAACAGAGATAAGTGGAAGGTTTCAGTAAACATATGGGGACACTTATCTATAAAGATACGGGAATGGCTATTAATAGAGGTATGAGGACAGCTGGTTAAAAGAGGTATGAGTGGAGATATTATTAGAAATACGGTGACAAGTATTAACAGAGATACAGAGAGAGGTAATAATCGTGATACAAGGACAGGTATTAATAGAGCTATGAGATAGGTTTTAATAAAGATATAGTGATAGTTATTAATAGAAATACCCGGTATTAATAAAAGACAGGGACAGCTATTAATAGAGGTCAAGGTGTCATAAAATCTCTCCTCTGGATTTGTTCATAGGATATCTGCACCGTATGACCTGACCATCATAGTGATGCCTCCGTGATCAGAGTACCCACGCTTGGTGTGTCAGCTTTTTTAAGAACTTAAGGATCTTGCCTTGCCTTCCGATCTTGATCTCAGGCACCCCGGGTAAAAGTTATTCCGTTCTATTTTTTAAACGTGATGTGACAGTGTTATCCGTGAAGCAGCGCTGTCGGAACAGTGGCCCCAAACGCGCTGAGCTTATCCTGTGGACTGAATCCACTCCTTGCCCCAGAGGTGCTCAGAGAACTGGGCCCTCAGCTGAAGGTGGCTTTGGCGATAGGGTTGGCTCCTGTATCGATGTGGACATCCCTCGATAGGGTGCTACTCAGGCCGATCAATCCTTCCGTGGCTTGAAATAGCTGAACATCTATTGGTGAGGTTAATTGATGGCGTGTAATCCTCGCCTGGGGCTGGTTTGATGAGGGGCGGCACGGTGGCACAGTGGGCAGCACTGCTGCTTCACAGCGCTAGGGACCCGGGTTCGATTCCTGGCTTGGGTCACTGTCTGTGTGGAGTTTGTGCATTCTCCCCATGTCTGCATGGGTTTCCTCCGGGTGCTTCAGTTTCCTCCCACAGTCGAAAGACGTGCTGGTTAGGATGCATTGACCTGAACAAGCGCCGGAATGTGGTGACTAGGAGAATTTCACAGTAACTTTGTTGCAGTGTTAATGTGAGCCTTACCTGTGACTAATAAGTAAACTTGACTTTACTTTTACTTTATGAGTGTCATTGTCTGTTTTAGGCTAATGGTTATTTCTTCAGCCAGAGGGTGGTAGGTCTGTGGAATTCATTGCCACAGAGGGCTATGGAGGCCGAGACGTTGAGCGTCTTCAAGACAGAAATTGATAAATTCTTGATTTCTCGAGGAATTAAGGGCTATGGGGAGAGAGCGGGTAAATGGAGTTGAAATCAACCATGATTGAATGGTGGAGTGGACTCGGGCCGAATGGCCTTACTTCCGCTCCTATGTCTTATGGTCTTATGGTCTTATGTCAAATTGCAGACAAGCTGTTGTCAGATGGTTCGCGATTGCTTTCAGCTCATCCTGGGAGTGAGCCCCCATCAGTAAATAGGCACTCACCCATAGCTTCTTGTTCTAGCTTGTAGACTAAGGTTGAATAGCTGCCTATCAGTCCTGAATCAGATCTGATCTCCGATTGACTCGTTATGATGGGAAACTGGATAGGTGCAAACAAATCTCTGAACATCGAGGCCGCGAGTTTGCTCAATGTGGGATTGCCCACATCTTCCATCACTCACACCACCATAACATTTCTTTGTCCATTTCGATGAATCATATGGAGATTCTAAACGTGAAGAGGATTTTCCAGAGACCTTCTCGAACAACACAGTTCAATGAGTTTATTTACTTGATTTGATTTATTATTGTCACATGTATTATTATGCAGTGAAAAGTATTGTTTCTTGCGCGCTATACAAAGCATACCATTCATAGAGAAGGAAAGGAGAGAGTGCAGAATGTCGTGTTACGGTCATAGCTAGGGTGTAGAGAAAGATCAACTTAATGCAAGGTAGGTCCATTCAAAAGTCTGACAGCAGCAGGGAGGAAGCTGTTCCTGAGTCGGTTGGTTCGTGACCTCAGACTTTTGCATCTTTTTCCGAAGGAAGAAGATGGAAGAGAGAATGTCCGGGGTGTGTGGGGTCCTTAATTATGCTGGCTGCTTTGCCAAGGCAGCGGGAAGTGTAGACAGAGTCAATGGATGGGAGGCTGGTTTGCGTGATGGACTGGGCTACATTCACGACCTTTTGTAGTTTTTTGCGGTCTTGGGCAGAGCAGGAGACATACCAAGTTGTGATACAACCAGAAAGAATGCTTTCTATGGTGCATTTGTAGAAGTTAGTGAGAGTTGTAGCAGATAAGCCAAATTTCCTTAGTCTTCTGAGAAAGTAGAGGCATTGGTGGGTTTTCTTAACTATAGTGTCCGCATGGAGGGACCAGAACAGGTTGTTGGTGATCTGGACACCTAAAAACCTGAAGCTCTTAAGCATTTCTTCTTCGCCCCCATTGATGTGGACAGGGGCATGTTCTCCTTTACGCTTCCTGAAGTTGATGACAATCTCCTTCGTTTTGTTGACATTGAGGGAGAGATTATTGTCACCGCACCAGTTCACCAGATTCTCTATCTCATTCCTGTACTCTGTCTCATCATTGTTTGAGATCCGACCCACTACGGTGGTGTCGTCAGCAAACTTGAAAATTGAGTTGGAGGGGAATTGGGCCACACAGTCATCGGTAAAAGGAGTATAGTAGGGGGTCAACAAGGTCAACAAAGACATGACAGAGGTTTACCTATTGGACTTTTTCTTGGAGTTGCCTGTCTGCAAAGGTCATTGCAGTCAGGCCTTTGGTGGGGTTCATTCCAACAGTGACGAGTTGTTGGCTGAGGACTACTATTGCTGGACTATTATTCCAAAGTCTCAACGAATGTTCTGGGGGCCTGGGTTTGAATCCCACCATGGCAGATAGTGGCATTTGAATTCAATAAAATGCATGGCACGGTGGCACAGTGATTGGCACTGCTGCCTCACAGTGCTAGGAACGGTGTTCAATTCCGGCCTTGGGTAACTGTCCGTGTGGAGTTTGCACGTTCTCCCCATGTCTGCATGGGTTTCCTCCGGGTGCTCCGGTTTCCTCCCACAGTCCAAAGGTGTGCAGGTTAGGTGGATTGCCTATTGCAAAATTGACCCTTATTATCAGGGGGGTAAGCGGGACAAATAGGTGGGGGTTACAGGGATAGGGCTTGGGGTGGGATTGTTGATTGGTGCAGGCTCGATGGGCCGAATTACCTCCTTCTGCAGGGAGTCTATGAAAAAAATCTGGAATTAAGAATCTATTGATGACCATGAAGCCATCGCCGATTGTCAGAAAAACCACCTGGTCTGGTGGTAGGAAATCTGCTGTCTTTACTCGGTCTGGCCTACATGTGACTGCAGAGCCACACCAATGTGGTTGAGTCTCAACTGCCCTCTGAAATGGGCCAATGAGCCACTCGGTCGTATCACCTTCACTTTCTCAAGGGCAACTAGGGATGTGTAATAAATGCAGGCCTGGCCCGTGGCGCCATGTCCCACAAACGAATAAAAAAAAATTAGGCATCACTGTCTTGGTCGGATCTTTCCACCAATGACAAGTGAAGATGAGATGCTTCTCATAAATTAAACAGTTTCCCATTCCTTTGTTGACATATTGAAGTATCTTTGAACTCTTGAAGAATATTTTCTCAGCACTACATGCATTAACATCGCTTGCCGCGGTGTTTGACTAAGTTACTATCTCGATATAAAGTTTAAAGTTTTAAAGTTTTTTAAAGTTTTTATGTTTATTTATTAATGTCACAAGTAGGCTTACATTAACACTGCAATGAAATTATTATGAAACTCCCCTAGTCGCCACACTCCGGCGCCTGTTCGGGTACGGATGGAGCTGGTGAAGGGTCATCCAGACTCGAAACGTTGGCTCTCTCCACAGGTGCAGTCAGAGCGGCTGAGATCTCTGTTTTTCATTTCAGATTCCAACATCCGCGGTATTTTGCTTTCACCTTTGAAGAGTCAATTAGTTGTTTTTATAATGCACTTCAAGCCAATACTGCGTCAATAAATGTTGCTGTTGATCTTTATGGCCTGATCCTGACAGCAACTGTGTAAATTAAGCAGGAGTAATTTTGAGAAAGGAGTGTCGAGGAGACTGGGACTGATGTGTAAATACAACTGATGGCTTCGCAAAAATAAATCAGCACATGTCTGTGTGTGTGTCCATGTGCGGGTGAGCCAGTGTGTGTGTGTGAGTGTGTGTGTGCGTGTGTGAGTGTGCGTGCGTGTGTGTGTCCATGTATGAGTGAGTCAGTGTGTGTGTGTGTGTCCATGTGTGTGTGTGTGTCCATGTGTGAGTGTGTGTGCATGTGTGTGTGTGTGTGTGTCCATGTGTGAGTGTGTGTGCATGTGTGTGTCCGTGTGTGTGTGTGTGTGTGTGTCCATGTGTGTGTGTGTGTGTCCATGTGTGAGTGTGTGTGCATGTGTGTGTGTGTGTCCATGTGTGAGTGTGTGTGCATGTGTGTGTCCGTGTGTGTGTGTGTCCATGTGTGTGTGTCCGTGTGTGTGTGCGTCCGTGCGTGTGTGTGTGTCCGTGTGTGAATGTGTGTGTTCGTGTGTGTCCGTGTGTGTCAGTGTGTGTGTCCGTGTGTGAGTGTGTGTGAGTGTGTGTCCGTGTGTGTGTGTGTGTGTCCGTGTGTGAATGTGTGTGTTCGTGTGTGTCCGTGTGTGTGTGTCAGTGTGTGTGTCCGTGTGTGAGTGTGTGTCCGTGTGTGTGTGTGATGAGATATTTCCTCTGCCTGCCTGAGTTTGCATTGCCCTTTGAAGTCTTATGGATTGCTCTCCACCTACGTTTAAGTTTATTTATTAGTGTCACAAGTAGGCTTATATTAACACTGCAATGAAGTTACTGTGAAAGTCCCCTAGTCGCCACACTCCAGGGCCTGTTCGGATACACTGAGGGAGAATTTAGCATGGCCAATGCACTCTAACCAGCTCGTCTTTCAGACTGTGGGAGGAAACCGGAGCACCCGGAGGAAACCCATGCAGACACAGGGAAAACGTGCAAATTCCACACAGAAAGTCGGGCATCGAATCCGGGTCCTGGGTACTGTGGGGCAGCAGTGCTAACCACTGTGCTACAAGGACGCCTGCGGTGTCTCTCCAGATTAGCTAACGAGACAACAGGAAATTCAAAACAAAAGGATGAATCATTGCACGATTGTGTTTGTTCCTATTCATTAACGTACGAGGAAAGCACCAAAACATTTAAATCCGAGTTAAGCATTTAATATCATGACACAAAACAGCAAGCAAGCCAAAGCTTCTTCTTTGTCATATTAACGGGAGACCTTGGTCTGAACATCTCCATTTGATATCACTGACAAGTACTCGCTTCAAGTTGAGCCCTGGAATTTGATGGTCCGATGGAAGATTTAACAATTACCCCTGTATTTGATACACAATTGGCATTGAGGCACTAAAATGGCTCCTCACAGTGTGAAGACAAAGTTAAAGCTGTGATAATCATTGGACAACACAAAGCCAACCTCCTCCAGCCTGCCTCTGGACACTTACATGGCCGTAAAGCAATTTGCTTTCGGCTGTTGAGGGTTTTACAGATGCCAAGTAGAAAATACTATGTAAACGGCGAGATGCGAGAGGGAGCAGGTTCCTTAGATAGATACAGCTCTTGGGGATAAAGTTTTAAAGTTTATTTATTAGTGTCACAAGTCAGCTTACATTAGCACTGCAATTAAGTTGTTGTGAAAACCCCTAGTCGCCACACTCCTGTTCGGGTACACTGAGGGAGAATTTAGCGTGGCCAATGCACCCTAACCAGCACGTCTTTCAGACTATGACCAGAGTACCTGGAGGAAACCCACGCAGACACGGGGAGAACTTGCAGACTCCGCACAGACAGTGACCCAAGCCCGGAATCAAACCCGGGTCCCTGGCGCTGTGAGGCAGCAGTGCTAACCACTGTGCCACTAGGGATCGGGAGGGAAAGGGAAAGGGGAATCAGGATATTGAATTTGATGATCAGCCATGATCAAAACGAATGGTGGAGCAGGCTCGAAGGGCCGAATGGCCTCCTCCTGCTTCTAGTTTCTATAGCTCATCATGTAGGAGCCAGTTTGCCTCATTTGATACATATAGAATCCTCAGAACAGAGCTATTAACACTGGATGGTGTTTGGGTGCCAAATGGGTTTCTACCTGTGGTTAAAAACCTAACTATGAAGAAAAGGTGAATGCTATGTCTGCAATCCCGGCCAGACTAGAATGGGCTAGGGGCGTTGAGTCTTCCCTCTACTCATCTATCCTCTTTTTTTTCCCATTTTGAAATGATTTTTCCCTCCTTGTCTCCTTTTCCCTACATTTTAATTTTCTCTCCACAGTTAGCTTGGTCCTGAGACCTGTACATCATATCAATGTCAAATATCAAAAGCAAGGGGCGTTGATGAAGGTCGGTTTTTCCCAGCATTCATAGCAACAATGAAAGCCCTCTATTAGAACAGCAGAGCTGAGAGTTCTTTCAATTGAATGACGGCAAAGTTTTAAAGTTTATTTATTAGTGTCACAAGTAGGCTTACATTGACACTGCAATGAAGTTACTGTGAAGATCCCCCAGTCGCCACACTCCAGTGCCTGTTCGGGTACACTGAGGGAGAATTTAACATGGCCAATGCTCTAACCAGCACGTCTTTTGGACTGTGGGAGGAAACCGGGGCACCCGGAGGAAGCCCACGCAGATACGGGAAGAATGTGCAGACTCCACCCAGACAGTGACCCAAGCCGGGAATCGAACCCAAGTCCCTGGGACTGTGAGGGAGCAATGCTAATCACTGTGCCACTGTGGCATTTCTCAGGATTAGTTATGTCTGACACACAATGCAATCTGCATGCCCCCGCCCACCACTTTACCCATGCTAAATTGAAATTGTGCTCCAAAGAAGAGTTATACGGACTTAAAACATTAACTCTGCTTCTCTGATTTGATCCCATTGGGTTTATTATTGTCACATGCATTAGTATACAGTGAAAAGTATTGTTTCTTGCTTGCTATACAGACAAAGCATACAGCTCATAGAGAAGGAAAGGAGAGAGTGCAGCATATAGTGTTACAGTCAAAGCTAGGGTGTAGAGAAAGATCAACTTAATATGAGGTAGGTCCATTCAAAAGTCTGATGGCAGCAGGGAAGAAGCTGTTCTTGAGTCGGTTGGTACGTGTCCTCAGACTTTTGTATCTTTTTCCAGACAGAAGAAGGGATGTGTGGGGACATTGATTCTGCTGGCTGCTTTTCCGAGGCAGCAGGAAGTGTAGATAGAGTCAATGGATGGGAGGCTGATTGAGTGATGGATTGGGCTTCATTGACAGGAGCCAACCAAGCTGTGATACAACCAGAACGAATGCTTTCTATGGTGCATCTGTAAAAATTGGTGAGAGTCGTAGCTGACATGCCAAATTTCCTTAGTCTTCTGAGAAAGTAGAGGTGTTGGTGGGCTTTCTTAACTATAGTGTCGGCATGGAGGGACCAGGACAGGTTGTTGGTGATCTGGACACTTAAAACCTCGAAGCTGTCAACCCTTTCTACTTCATCCCCATTGATGTAGACAGGGGCATGTTCTCCACTACACTTCCTGAAGTCGATGACAATCTTCTTTGTTTTGTTGACATTGAGGGAGAGATTATTGTCACCGCATCAGTTCACCAGATTCTCTATCTCATTCCTGTACTCCGTCTCGTCATTGTTTGAGATCCGACCCATTACGGTGGCATCATCAGCAAACTTGAAAATCGAATTGGAGGGGAATTTGGCCGCACAGTCATAGGTGTATAAGGAGTATAGTAAGGGGCTGAGGACACAGCCTTGTGGGGCACCGGTCTTGAGGATGATCGTGGAGGAGGTGTTGTTGTCTATCCTTACTGAATGTGGTCTGTGGGTTAGGAAGTTCAGGATCTAGTCGCAGAGGGAGGAGCCGAGGCCCAGGCCACGGAGTTTGGAGATGAGTTTTGTAGGAATAATGGTGTTAAAGGCTGAACTGCAGTCAATAAATAGGAGTCTGACATAAGTGTCTATGTTATCTAGGTGTTCCAGGTTGAGTGCAGGGCCAGGGAGATGGCGTCTGCTGTGGACCTGTTGCAGCGATAGGCAAACTGTCGTGGATCCAGGCAATGTCGGAGGTCGGAATTGATTCATGCCATGACTAACTTTTCAAAGATATTAATAATGATGGATGTCAGAGCCACCAGGCGATAGTCATTAAAGTACTCTGCCTGGCTTTTCTTTGGGACAGGGATAATGGTCGTCTTCTTGAAGCAGATAGGGACCTCAGCATGGTATAAAGAGAGGTTAAAGATATCGCAAATTATCCCTCCACAGATTTATCCAGATTTCTTTGGTATCACACTGAGAAAACCAAGTCTCATCAGAACTAAGAGCTGCCATGAGGTGATAGAAACAGCTGGAAATGTGACCACAGGAATTGGGACTTTATGCCAGGCAGTTCCCTGCAATGCCTCTTACGGCCACCGCGGCGCTGTTCCTGGAGAGGCTGGAGAGCTGCCAGCCAATCAGATTGGTCAGCTGCTCTCAAAGGCGGGGCCTCCTCCCAAGTGAGGGGCCGAGGTCCCATCTTTTGCCAATCAGCACTCGTTAGAGTGGCCAAGCTCCCGCTATCCTGAAAATTCAGGCCAAGAGAACACTAACCGTGTGCAAGTTCCTCAGGATGGAAATACTGCCCTCACGCTGATAAAGAATGGACACCCAGACATTCAAAGCCTGCTGTGTGGAACTGCCCCTTTACTTGGCTTCACTCACCATCCTGATTTGGAAATATATTGGCCATTCCTTCACTGTCGCTGGGTCAAAATCCTGGATCTCCCTCCCTAACAGCACGGTGGGTGTACTCACCACCACCACCTTCACAAAGACAATTAGGGATGGGCAATAAATGTTGGCTGCATAAAAAAAGGAAAGGAAAATCTTTATTAAAAAACTGGATATTTATTACATTTAACACAAAATATATGATAAATTCTAGTAAATGGGTGGCATGGTGACACAGTGGTTCTCACTGCTGACTCACGGCGCCAAGGACCCGGGTTCAATTCTGGCTTTGGATCACTGTCTGAGTGGAGTTTACACATTCTCCCCGTGTGAGCATGGGTTTCCTCTGGGTGCTCTGGTTTCTTCCCATAGTCCAAAGATGTGTAGGTTAGGTGTATTGGCAATGCTAAATTGCCCCTTAGAGTCCAAAGATGTGCAGGTTAGGTGGGTAGACCATGCTAAATTGCCCCTTAGTGTCCAAAGATGTGTAGGTTAGGTGTATTGGCAATGCTAAATTGCCCCTTAGAGTCCAAAGATGTGCAGGTTAGGTGGGTAGACAATGCTAAATTGCCCCTTAGTGTCCAAAGATGTGTAGGTTAGGTGGATTGGCCATGCTAAATTGCCCCTTAGAGTCCAAAGATGTGCAGGTTAGCGGCATTGGCCATGCTAAATTGCTCCTTAGAGTCCAAAGATGTGCAGGTTAGGTGGATTGGCCATGCTAAATTGCCCCTTAGAGTCCAAAGATGTGCAGGTTAGCGGCATTGGCCATGCTAAATTGCTCCTTAGAGTCCAAAGATGTGCAGGTTAGGTGGATTGGCCATGCTAAATTGCTCCTTAGAGTCCAAAGATGTGCAGGTTAGGTGGATTGGCCATGCTAAATTGCTCCTTGGTGTCCAAAGATGTGCGGGTTAGGTGGATTGGCCATGCTAAATTGTTCCTTAGTGTCCAAAGATGTGCAGTTTGGTGGATTTGCCATGCAAATGTATGGGTTAGGGGGACAGGCGGGGGAGATGGCCGATGTGAAGCACACTGGGCAGGATTTTATGACGTTGATCATCACGAAACCGCCCGAGGTCAACGGGCCCTTTCCAAGGTCCGCCCCTCACCTGCTCCGACTCCCGTGGCGGGCGGGGCGATAAAATTCCGGTTGGTGCAGACGCGATGGGCCGAACTGCCTCTTTCTTCAGGGGTTTCATGAGTAACACAGACAGTATGTTTTGCACCACTTTAGCTGGTGGACCCATCGAATAGGTATTATTATAATAATGAATTGAATGAATTCTTAAAAAATGAGTGCCAAATGACCTCCGTTATGCATTAATGAGACTATAAAAAGTTGGGCATCAGCGATATTAAGCTGTAGAATTGTGATATTGAACATTAGGAATTATATTGCAACAGGTTAAACGATAAGTGACATTATGGTGAAGAATTGCATGTTTGCAAGTAATTTAATTTTAAAAACCCAGCAAACAGAGAGAGATGGTTGGGTGGGGGGGGGGGGGGGGGGAGCACTGTGCTCCGTTATAGGAAGTAGCCCAAACCGCAGGCACATGCACCCAGGGCTAAAAGTAACATGTGTTCACTGGCCAAGAAAATCTGCCACACTTTTCCTTTTTTCTGTCGCCTCTCGGGGCGCGCGGCCGTGACCGACACGGCCCCCTTTCAAAAGCAGAGGAGGCAAAAGTGGCCGCACCGGCAAGCGGGTTCCCAACTCCAACTGGCTTTCGGAGAAGCCGGGGTGAGATTCTGCGAAGAAAATGGAAATGCGGAGGAAAAAGAAAGTCTTTTTTTTCTTTCCCTGTCATTAGCCGCGGAGAGATGATGTGAGCTCTGTGTGGTCTCTGGAAACTATTTATAGCCCTGTTGGTTTCTTGCTGGGCTACCCCTAGTAGTAAAGTTAATGGGAGAGAATGGGTTGGAACGAACTATTGTAATGGCATCAACAGATAAGATAGCAGCAAGATTAAATAAATGTTAACCATTTTCCCTTCTCATCATTTGCATTTATTATCATTAAGGTCATTAATTCCACAAAATGTATATATGTATATATATATATATAAATATCTTTTAAACAAATGGGGATGCATTTGCCAGACTTAGAGCACACTTCCTGGAGTGTTCAGCCATCTTCTGCTTGGGTTGTAGGTTTTAATTTTACCCCTTAATTTTTAGCGGATGCTTGAGTGCTTTCAGTTTGTGATATTGCGGGGAATGCAAACATGACTTCACTTCATTAAACAGGAACAAACTGTAGAGAAATTGCACTTACTTATGGAAATGACTTTTAAACAGGGAAAACATTACTTGCGCTTTCTGTGCAGAGATTTCAAAGATCTGTGTGTAATAAAGGTTGTGCTCTGCCAAAGGACCTCCTCATTAGAGAGAGAGCGAGAGAGAGAGAGTGCTGGGATTCAGTGGGAGTGTCGCCAGGGAGAGTGGGATTAAGCAGCAAGCAGAAATTGTCGCCCGATCTGATGGGCTTGATGCGCAATAACTCAACGTCCATTAGGTTCTCGGTTAAGCTTTGTGATGTGGCCTCCCCCATGGATGCAGAGGGTGGAATTTTCCAGTCCCGCCCGCCATGGGAATCATAGCAGGCTGCGGGGGGGGGGGGGGGGGGCAGACCATGTGTGGTGAACCACTGTTAGCTTATTACCTGTATATGTGACATGCCTGGACACATCCCTGCCGTCCCTACCCGAGACTCCTCCCCACCCCCCGGTTCAGGTATAAAGGCGACTGCTCCCCACCCCCCTGCCTCAGTCTGGACCAGTTCATCGGCATGGGTGTGCTCCAAGTCTTTTGCTAATAAAAGCCTATTTGTTCTTGCATACAAACTAGTCTTTGCTCGATTGATGGTGCATCACCATGCAAAGGTCCGTTGACATCGGGTGGGATTTTCCAGCCCTTGCGGGGGAGGTGAGCGCGGTCGGAAAATCACTCCTAGAGCGTACATTTTATTTGCTGACTTCTATGGTCCCCTTTTACATAGGTGGCACGGTGCCACAGTGGTTGGCACTGCTGCCTCACAGCACTAGGGACCTGGGTTCGATTCCCGGCTTGGGTCACTGTCTGTGCGGAGTTTGCACATTCTCCCCGTGTCTGGGTGGGTTTCCTCCGGGTGCTCCAGTTTCCTCCCACAGTCCGAAAGACGTGCTGGTGAGGTGCATTTTCCATGCTAAATTCTCCCTCAGTGTACCCGAACAGGTGCCGGAGTGTGGCGACGAGGGGATTTTCACAGTAACTTCATTGCAGTATTAATGTAAGCCTACTTGTGGCACGAGTAATTAAATAAAATAAACTTTACATCGATGCGTAGAAGCAGGAGTAGGCCATTTGGCCCTGGAGCCTGCTCCGCCATTCATTTTGATCATGGCTGATTATCAAATTCAATGTACAGGTTAGGTGGATTGGCCATGGTAAATGCGCAGGTTATGGGGATAGAGCGGGGCAGAGGGCTGAGGTAAAACACACTATCAGAGAGTTGGTGCGGGCTCGATGGGCCAAATGGCCTCCTTCTGCACTGTAGGGATTCTATGAATAATACAGGTAGTCTTATCCTGATCCCACCTTTCCTCGCTTCGTACTAACTGGGACACAGCTTCCTGGGCACCAAGTGGTCAGCACATGGTGTTCACTCGCCGAGAGATGGGCGGAAGGGCCTGAGAGTGGTGGGTGATCCAAGCGACTGTTCCTCAGGTAGAAGCCAAGTCGTTGAAAATTGGGAGGCAATTCAACTCTTCAGGCATTACAGTCCAATCCTTATTTGGTTTCCATAGAATCCCTACAGTGCAGGAAGAGGCCTTTCGGCCCATTGAGCCTGTACCGACAACAATCCCAACCAGGCCCTATTCCCATATTTACCCTGCTGAACCCCCTGACACTAAGGGATAATTTAGCAATTCACCAAAGATCCTTAGACAGCACCTTCCAAACCCACTTCCATCCAGAAGGACAAGGGCAGCAGATACATGGGAACACCACCACCTGCAAGTTTCCCTCCAAGCCACTCAGCATCCTGACTTAAAAATATATCGCTGTTCCTTTGCTGTCACTGAGTCAAAATCCTGGAATTCCCTCCCGAACGGCATTGTGGGACAGCCTACAGAACATGGACTGCAGCGATTCAAGAAGGCAGCTCACCACCACCTTCTCAAGGGCAACTAGGGATGGGCAATAAATGCTGGCCCAGTCAGCGATGCCCATGTCCCATGAATGAATAAAAAAAATCAACCCAATCACCACAATTTCGGGGTGTGGGAGGAAAGAGGAGCACCCGGAGGAAACCCACGCAGACACGTGGAGAATGATATTTGTGTCCTGTCCAATATGAACCTGGTCAAACTCCCCCCACCTCTCAATCCCCATCCCCTGCACTTCCCCCGCTTCATGCATGCGATCTGGACTCCAGCCTCCATCCACTGACTCTGTCTACATTTCCCACTGCCTCGGCAAAGCAGCCAGCATAATTAAGGACACCACGCACCCCGGACATTCTCTCTTCCACTTTCTTCCGTCGGGAAAAAGATACAAAAGTCTGAGGTCACGTACCAACTGTCTCAAGAACAGCTTCTTCCCGGCTGCTGTCAGACTTTTGAATGGACCGACCTTGCATTAAGTTGACCTTTCTCTACACCCTAGCTATGACTGTAACACTACATTCTGCACTCTCTCATTCCCTTCTCTATGAACGGTATGTTTTGTCTGTATAGCGCGCAAGAAACAATACTTCACTGTATGTTAATACATGTGACAATAATAAATCAAATCAAATCAAATCGAATCAAAAATCTCTTTCAATCATTGGTTCTCCAGAGGCCATCATGCCCACATCTTTCTGGGCAGTTCAGCACTCTAAAGACACAGGATGTAGACACATTCCTGTCAACCGTGGCTCAGTTGGTAGCACACCCAACCTGTAGGCTGTGACTTCAAGTCTAACTCCGGGGAAGTTGAGCATCAAATCCAGGCTGACATTCCGGCTCAGTCCCAAGGGTTGCTGCTGTGCTTTTCCTTTCCCGATGAGACCTTAAACTCAGGCCATGTTTACTGTGTCAGGTGGACGTGAAGGATCCCATGGCACAAAGGGCAAAGCAATTCTTCCAGCTGGCCAATAGTTATCCCTTCTTTAACATTACCACAACACAGCCCTGATCGTTCTCACATTGCTGTTTGTTGGAGCTTGCCGAGTGCAAATTGACTCCAAAGGTAACCATGTACAAAAGTCCGCGATTGGTTTGAAAGCACTTTGGAATGTCCTGAGATGAGCAAAGATGCTATAGGAATGCAGGTTTGTTGTTCTTCTTGTTCATGGATCAGACGGAAGGTTGTTTGGAATTCACCGACTCCTCTGTGAAGATATGTGTAGAAATTATGGACAGATGACTTTATGTTAAAGAACCACAGTATCTCTACAGTGCCGAAGGAGGCCATTAGGTCCATCGAGTCTACACCAACTCTCTCAAAGAGCATCCCACCCAGGCTCACCCTATCCCTGTAATCCCACGCATTTACCATAGCCAATCCACCTAATGTACACACCTTTCGACAATAAGGGGCAATTTAGCATGGCCAATCCACCTAACTTGCACATCTTTGGACACTAAGGGGCAATTTAGCATGGCCAATCCACCTAACTCGCACATCTTTGGACACTAAAGGGCAATTTAGCATGGCCAATCCCCCTAACCTACACATCTTTGGACACTAAGGGGCAATTTAGCATGGCCAATCCACCTAACCTACACATCTTGGAACACTAAGGGGCAATTTACCATGGCCAATCCACCTAATGCACACACCATCAGTCACTAAGAGGCAATTTAGCATGGCCAATTGCCCCTAACCTGCACATCTTTGGAGAGTGGAAGGAAACCAGAGCACCTGGAAGAAACCCACGCAGACACGGGGAGAATGTGCAAAGACCACACAGAGAGTGACCTGAGGCTGGAGTTGAATCTGGGTCCCTGGCTCTGTGAGGCAGCCGTGCTAACCACTGTGCCACCATGCTGTTCTTGTCTGTGGGATGAAGAGTGCAACAATCTGCAGCCACCTTCGGAATCATGCTGATTGGGAGCATGAGCCATGAGTGCGGCCGGGAAGCTTATTCCATTGGGCGATAGCTCAGCGGGTATCTCAGTAACTCCCCTGGTGAGAGGGGGGAGGGGGGAATGGCAATTCTGTCAGAGTTCAGCCAATGTCTGTGCGGCTTCACCAGGGATTCCATCTGTCCATCGGAAAAAGATCTCCCTCGTGGGAACTCAACTCCAACAGTAGCTAAAGAAGTTGGCTGGTGTAGCGTCGGAACAAGGAGTCCTTTCAGCCCCTTGAGGAGGTTCCCTCATTTCACTCAATCATAGCTGAACCTTCCTATAACACCATTTGCCTGCCTGGGGGGGAGCTGTAACCCTGAGGAGGGATCCCCGCTATGTTCCTTACGGTCAAACATCACCCACCTGATGAAGGAGCAGCGCTCCAAAAGCTCGTGCTACCAAATAAACCCTGTTGGACTTTATCCCGGTGTTGTGAGACTACTTATTCTGCCCACCCCAGTCCCACGCCAGCATCTCCACATCAAACATCTTGGCAGTGCTCACACTTGGAAACCCACATGGAGAGGATGGTGACTTGATGAGATATTCGAGGTGCCAGTGGGTGTATACTCGGGCAAGAGCCAGTGCCAGGTAGGAGATGGTGGGAGGAGATGGAAATTGGGGGAATGAATAGGCAGCAGTAGTGGGGTGGGAACATCGGGAGGAAATTCATTTCCTCGTCGCTCCTTCTGTTGTTTCTGTAACTGGGACAGACACTCCACAGTAATTCCTTCCGAAACACACAGGTAGAAGTAACTCTGAAGAAGCCCTGACCCTACCCCCAGTAATTCCAGGTGCGAGGGTGGGGTATCGAAAACGGAAGTGGCGTCCAGGGTTTCTTGGGTGGCAGGGCTGGGATTAATTTGGTTCCAATAACTAATGGCTGATTCATCCACACTCTGTTTCACTTCTCCTTTTCAAAATTTGAATAATTGAAAATACCAGGCGTTGTCAGCTAATTACCCCTCTGAGACCTGTGCAGCAGAATTTCCACATGGCTCTCCTTTAGACCATAAGGATAACATTTTTGAATCTATTTAGAGAATACTGATTGTAAAGAAATGACTTATGTTCATTTAATTGCCCTTTTTCTCCCCCCTGAACATTCAGTGTAATTATACAACTCACACCCCCTGGACGAAGGATGTAGACTCTCACACATTGACTCACTCACACGCACTCACACACACTGAGTCACTCACACACACTCACTCACTCACACACACTCATTCACTCACACACACTCACTCACACTGAGTCACACACACACTGACTCACTCACACTGAGTCACACACACACACTGACTCACTCACACTGACTCACAGACACTGACTCACTCACACACACTCACTCACACTGATTCACACACACTGACTCATTCACACACACTGACTCACACTGACTCACGCACACTGACTCACTCACACTGAGTCACACACACACTGACTCACTCACGCACACTGACTCACACTGACTCACGCACACTGACTCACTCACACTGAGTCATACACACACTGACTCACTCACACACACTGACTCACACACACACTGACTCACTCACACTGAGTGACACACACTGACTCACTCACACACACTGAGTCACACACACACACACTGACTCACTCACACTGACTCACACACACTGACTCACTCACACACACTCACTCACACTGAGTCACACACACACACTCACTCACACTGAGTCACACACACACTGACTCACTCACACTGACTCACACACACTGACTCATTCACACACACTCACTCACACTGATTCACACACACTGACTCATTCACACACACTGACTCACACTGAGTCACACACACTGACTCACTCACACTGAGTCACACACACACTGACTCACTCACACTGACTCACACACACTGACTCACTCACACACACTCACTCACACTGATTCACACACACTGACTCATTCACACACACTGACTCACACTGAGTCATTCACACACTGAGTCACACACACACTGACTCACACTGAGTCACACACGCACTGAGTCACACACACACTGACTCACACTGAGTCACACACACACTGACTCACTCACACACACTGGCTCACACTGAGTCACACACGCACACTGACTTACGCATACTGATTCACTCACACTGAGTCATACACACACTGACTCACTCACACACACTGACTCACACACACACTGACTCACTCACACTGAGTGACACACACTGACTCACTCACACACACTGAGTCACACACACACACACTGACTCACTCACACTGACTCACACACACTGACTCACTCACACACACTCACTCACACTGAGTCACACACACACACTCACTCACACTGAGTCACACACACACTGACTCACTCACACTGACTCACACACACTGACTCATTCACACACACTCACTCACACTGATTCACACACACTGACTCATTCACACACACTGACTCACACTGAGTCACACACACTGACTCACTCACACTGAGTCACACACACACTGACTCACTCACACTGACTCACACACACTGACTCACTCACACACACTCACTCACACTGATTCACACACACTGACTCATTCACACACACTGACTCACACTGAGTCACACACACACTGAGTCACACACACACTGACTCACACTGAGTCACACACACACTGAGTCACTCACACACACTCACTCACACTGATTCACACACACTGACTCATTCACACACACTGACTCACACTGAGTCACACACACACTGAGTCACACACACACTGACTCACACTGAGTCACACACGCACACTGACTTACGCATACTGATTCACTCACACTGAGTCATACACACACTGACTCACTCACACACACTGACTCACACTGAGTCACACACACACTGAGTCACACACACACTGACTCACTCACGCACACTGACTTACGCATACTGATTCACTCACACTGAGTCATACACACACTGACTCACTCACACACACTGACTCACACTGAGTCACACACACACTGACTCACACACTGACTCATACTCACACTGACTCACTCACACACTGACTCACTCACACACTGACTCACTCGCACACACTGACTCACTCACACTGACTCACTCACACTGACTCACTCACACTGACTCACTCACACACACTGACTCATTCACACTGACTCACACACACTGACTCATTCACACTGACTCACTCACACACACTGACTCACACACACTGACTCATTCACACTGACTCACTCACACACACTGACTCACACACACTGACTCATTCACACACACTGACTCACACTGAGTCACACACACTGACTCACTCACACTGAGTCACACACACACTGACTCACTCACACTGACTCACACACACTGACTCACTCACACACACTCACTCACACTGATTCACACACACTGACTCATTCACACACACTGACTCACACTGAGTCACACACACACTGAGTCACACACACACTGACTCACACTGAGTCACACACACACTGAGTCACTCACACACACTCACTCACACTGATTCACACACACTGACTCATTCACACACACTGACTCACACTGAGTCACACACACACTGAGTCACACACACACTGACTCACACTGAGTCACACACGCACACTGACTTACGCATACTGATTCACTCACACTGAGTCATACACACACTGACTCACTCACACACACTGACTCACACTGAGTCACACACACACTGAGTCACACACACACTGACTCACTCACGCACACTGACTTACGCATACTGATTCACTCACACTGAGTCATACACACACTGACTCACTCACACACACTGACTCACACTGAGTCACACACACACTGACTCACACACTGACTCATACTCACACTGACTCACTCACACACTGACTCACTCACACACTGACTCACTCGCACACACTGACTCACTCACACTGACTCACTCACACTGACTCACTCACACTGACTCACTCACACACACTGACTCATTCACACTGACTCACACACACTGACTCATTCACACTGACTCACTCACACACACTGACTCACACACACTGACTCACTCACACACACTGACTCACACACACTGACTCACTCACACACACTGACTCATTCACACTGACTCACACACACTGACTCATTCACACTGACTCACTCACACTGACTCACTCACACTGACTCACACACACACTCACTCACACAGAGTCACACACACTCACTCACACCCACCGACACAAACACTCACACACACACAGACTGACTCACACACACTCTCACACACTGACACATACATGCACGCTGATTCACTCACACACACTGAGTCATACACGCACTCACACACGCACACACTCACACACACAGGCACACACACTCACACACACACAGACTGACTCACACACTGACTCACTCACACATACACACACAAACACACACACGTGCATACACACTAACTCACACATTCACATACACGCTCACTGACTCACACACACTGAGCCATACACACACACACACTGACTCACACTGACACACGCAAACAAACACACACATACACACTGACTCACACAAGCATACACGCTCACTGACTCACACACACTGAGCCATACACACACGCAAACACACACACACTGACTCACACTGACACACGCAAACACACACACACTGACACACGCAAACACACACATACACACTGACTCACACATGCATACATGCTCACTGACTCACACACAATCACACTCACAATAACTCGCACACACAAACACTCTCACGCACACACACTCACACACACACACACGCTCACACACACGCTCACGCACAGACTCACACCGCATGCACACACACAAATTCACACATGCACACGGACAGACACACACACAAACACACTGACTCACTCACACACACGCTGGATTTCTATCACCTCGCCCACCACGGAATCGGAGTGGACGAGGGCGGCCAACGGAAATGTCTGTTGACCTTGGGCAGGAATTTCCGGTCTCGCTCGAGCGATATCGTAAAATCCAGCCCACAGATTCACACTTATGTGTACACACACACACAGAAACACACACATTTACACAGATAGACACAACACACAGATTCACACATGGACAAATACACAAAAACACACACTGACTCACTCACACACTCACGCATAAACACAGATGCATAAACACATACTCACATGCACACAGACAGACAGACACACACACAGATTCACACACATGTATACGTACACGCAGAAACTTACACACACACACACACACGCACACACACACACACACACACACACACACACACACATGAAAACCAGACACAAACTCCAGGTTTAAAGAAGCGAAGTCTTGTATTTATAAAACACCTTTCACAACTTCCAGACATTACAAAACAGCTTACAATCAATGAAGGAATTTTGAAGTATGTTTCCTTTTTGGAATGTCGGGAGATGTATGGAAGGCTCTCTGTGGGGAGGATAGAGGAATTTAAACCATTTCGATCTGGTCGGGAACATTAGCGAGGTTAATAAGGTGGAAATCTGCTCTCTCTGCTGGTCTGAGATATTCCTACAGGAGCTGGAAACAGGGAATCTCGACCCGATTTCAGGTAAGTACAACCTGAAGATGCCTATACCTGGCATAGTGACAGGTGCTAATACTGAGACCAGTTTACAGTGATTATAACAGCGAGGTTCTGAGATTGGGGTGGAAAGAGAGAGAGAGAGAGAGAGAGAAAAGAGATAACTTTATTGTGTATCTAATCTAAGTGAGACCTAACTCAACAGGATATAATGGACTGCTGTTCCAGGTTTACTCTGCACCTTGCCTGAAGACTCAAACCTCCCTCCAGGACACATGATCTAAGCTGTGTTTTGATGGAGAATTGAGGGAAGGCTATATTACCAGAGATGCTATTTTTGAATTGAGATGGTGAAAAGATACCCCCCCCCCCCCCCACTGTTTTACTGTCTCGGATGAATATAAAAGAGGCTCTGGTACTGACTGAAGAAGGGTGGGAATGTCTCCTAGAGGACAGAACAACATTGGTCCTAACTGCAAGATCCTGCAGTTTTGGGATCTTGCTGTGTGATCATGCACTGCGCCATTGTTATATATTGCAGCGGTGGATAAACTTTATTAATACAGGAAACAGAAATCCACCCTTCACTGACACACACACGCACACACACACACACACATGTACACACGCACACGTGGACACGCTCACACTACCAGACACACACATGTGCACACACATACATGTACATACACACACACAAGCATGCACACCCAGACACACAGAGACACGCGCACGTATGCACACCCAGACACACACAGACACACACACGCACACAAGCAAGCATGCACACCCAGACACACACAGACATACACACATGCACACACCCAGACACACACAGACAGTAACTTCACTGCACACACACTTACACACACACACACACACCCAGACACACACCGATAGACAATTGTATGCACACACCCACACGTATGTATGCACCCACACATATACACATGTGTACGCACATATACACAAGCACATGCTTGTATGTACAACACAAACACTTGTACGCACGCATCCACATGTATGCATGCACATACACATACACACACATATATATACACACAGACACACACGTGCTTGTATGTAAACACACACCCACATGTAATCACATGCGGCATTGTGACACAGTGGTTAGCTCTGCTGCCTCACAGCATCAGGGACCCGGGTTTGATTCTGGCCTTGGGTCACTGTCTGTGTGGAGTTTGCACCTTCTCCCCGTGTCTGCGTGGGTTTCCTCCGGGTGCTCCAGTTTCCTCCCACAGTCCAAAGATGTGCGGGTCGTGTGGATTGGCCATGATAAATTGCCCCTTAGTGTCAGGGGGACTAGCTAGGGTAAATGCATGGGGTTATGGGGATGGAATCTGGGGTGGGATTGTGGTCGATGCAGACTTGATGGGCTGAATGGCCTCCTTCTACCCTGTAGGATTCTATGTATGCACGCACCTACACATGTACACACACACACTCATACGCACACACACTTTGCCCCACACCTACATCCGCTCACGTGGTCACATTCAAAGACATTCCCTTCAGTACACACACACACACACACACACACACACTCATACGCACACACACTTTGCCCCACACCTACATCCGCTCACGTGGTCACATTCAAAGACATTCCCTTCAGTACACACACACACACACACAAACACACACATGCACACACACACACAGGGACAGACATACTCACAGCTACAGGCCCACAGGGTTACTGGATGCATTCTCTTTTAATGACTCAAAACACAAATTGTGAGGTATTGCTGAAGTAAATTTGGAATTGTGCGAGACGGACAAGGATTCCTGTTAAACTAAAGGGTTTAACCACCCCGGAATATTCGGCTGGGATGAATCCCTGTGAAAGGGATGATGGTCCTATACTCAGTGGTCCCAAGCGACTATTCCCCGAACCGGTCTGGGTGGCGTTGTGCGCGCGGTGCTGGGCAGAGCTGGGCTGTGCTGTACAAGGCCACCTGGCCCTCAGTAAGAGCCAGCTTCTTTGACCTGATTACCTTGCTTGGGCATCATTCAGAGACCCGATGAGCTGGAAGTGTGCGGGGATTATTGGAGAGGTCCGGTCACTCAGGCAGGGAGCGTGGAGCTGCTCAGGCCTGTGAGTCTCCCTCACACTTCGCTGTCACCAGGGTGATTTATCGACTGCTCTCCTTGCAGGGAATCTCATTGATTAGGGGAGGAAATGAGACAATCACTCTGACCTCTTGTCTGGGGAGTGTGTCAGGAAAAGGAAGTGGCTGTTACCTACCTCTCAGACCATTAACACGCTGATTTGTTACCTGATGGTGGTAGACTTGAAAAGATGTCAACGTCTTTGTAGAACGAACGGACTGCCTGACCTGGCATTCATTTTACAGTGCTGTCGACAGCAGCGGAGACCTTGGGCTGGATTTTCCAGCCTCACTCATCCCGAAACCATAAAAATCCCACCCGAGGTCCTTGGACCTTCCCATGCTCCACCCCTCACCCGCTCTGATTCCCGTGGTGGGTGGGTCAGCAAATTTCCGGCCTATGTTTTTGCTTTAATCATTCGTGGGATATGGGCATCGCTGGCTAGAATTTATTGCCCATCCCCTAATTGCCCTTGAACGGAGTGGCTTGCCAGGCCATTTTAGGGGGCAGTTGAGAGTCAACCACATTGCTGTGACTCTGAAGCCACATGTAAGCCAGGCCGGGTAAGGACGGCAGATTTCCTTCCCTAAAGTGAACAAGCTGGGTTTTTCCGACAATGGTTTCATGGTCACCAGTAGATTCTTAATTCCAGATACGTTTTTATTGAATCCAAATTCCACCATCCGCCGTGGCGGGATTCGAACCCGAGTCCCCCAGAACATTAGCTGAGTTTCTGGATTAATAATATAACGAGGCCATCACTTCCCCACATCACACGGAGGAAGTGAAAGAAGCTACCCTGCCAGGGAGAGCGGCCCCCCCAGCACAAGAGCGTGTGATGGGGTAGACCATCGTAAGCATTGGGTTTAGATATGGAGGCAGGCATTCTTTATGGACGCCAGGGAGCCCTCAGGTGGGCCTGTAGAATGGTGTAATGGCATTTGCTCATCACCAAATGGATCCATGGAAACTAGAAGCAGGAGTAGGCCATTCGGCCCTTCAAGTCTGCTCCGCCATTCATTTTGATCATGGCTGATCATCAACTTCAATATCCTGATACCACCCCCCATATTCTTTCAACCGCAAGAGTTTTGCAGATGGGACCTCATGAGCCTCTTCTAAGTGCAAGTGCAAATTAAACAACCTCACACTTTTTTTATTCGTTCATGGGATCTGGGCGTCACTGCCTGGGCCTCCATTTATTACCTATCCCTCATTGACCCTGAACTGAGTGGTTTCTGGGCCATTTCAGAGGGCATTTTAAGAGGCAACCACATTGCTGTGGCTCTGGAGTCACGTGTAGGCCAGACCAGGTAAGGACAACAGATTTCCTTCCCTAAAGGACATTAGTGAACCAGATGGGTTTTTCCGACAATGGTTTCAGCAGTGGACTCAGATTTTCGACCTTCCCCGTCAGAAATGTGCACACTCCCCCTACCCGCAGGCGGCACGGTGGCACAGTGATTGGGGTGGCACGGTGGCACAGTGATTGGGGTGGCACAGTGGTTAGCACTGCTGCCTCACAGCACCGGGGACTCGGGTTCGATTCTCGGCGTGGGGGACTGTCTGTGTGGAGTCTGTACGTTCTCCCCGTGTCTGCGTGGGTTTCCTCCGAGTGCTCCGGTTTCCTCCCACAGTCCAAAAGACGTGCCGGTTAGGTGCATTGGCCATGCTAAATTCTCCCTCAGTGTACCCGAACAGGTGCCGGAGTGTGGCGACTAGGGGAATTTCACAGTAACTTCATTGCAGTGTTAATGTAAGCCTACTTCTGACACTAATAAATAAACATTTTGGGCCTTTGGTCGTCTGAGTAGTGCCTGAAAAACAGGCCTGAATTCCCAGGCCTCTCTCTTTTCATGTGTTCTCCAGGAAAATCTATGGGAACAACAGACTTTGTTTAAACAGTCATCCTGGGTAAATGCATTGTCAATTATTAATTGTACTGCGCCGCAGTTAAGGCTTGCAAATTATTTAAACTATAAATAAATCTGGCCAGCAAGCTGAGTGTGGACAAAGCGGCCTAGTGTTGTGAATATTTATCAACAGGCTGTGTGCTGGCCAACCAACCTGCTTGCTTTCCAGTCAGCTTTCGTCGCGGTGGAGGTTAATGATTAAACCTGGAGTTGCGATAACTCAGTAAAAGATGGTGATCACAGTGGCACTCGTATCAGCTGCCCCTCAACCCACAGAAACAAGGGAAGGGACGTCGGTGGAAGCTCAAAACCGTGGCGCCGTGTACTCCCGGTACACCTCGCGCTGAATCAACAATCGTTCTGCAAAGCGCCACTGCTTTTGAGGATGCAGCCTACAGCAATAGCAATGCATGTATAACCTGCATGGCTAAACTCTGCCCACAACGCAGCATTTAAGTAGCTTAGGACGGCGCCTAGCCTCACATTCAGCGTGCCATGCATATTATTTCCCATTAACATCTCTCTAATCTGGGTATTCATCACTCCCTCACTGCTTCAGTTGAGAACTGAGCGAAAATTATTCTTGCCTTTGATGAGGACATTATGTCATCACCTAAGGCCTTTTTTTGCTATTTTTTACCGTTTCCTTGGTCTCTTCCCAGAAAATGAGACATATCAGAATTAATAATAAGGCCTGATTCAGATTTCTGGTTTCCTCACTGCGCCTTGCCAGAGGTGACTAACACTATTCTTCTGTAATCCCGTGACCTCACCAGGTCGCGCATGATGCAGTTGTACAGAACACAAATCCCACAGGGGCACATTGGTGTAGCAAAATGAATTAAATAAAACGGTAGGGTTCTTTATACATCTATCTGCCATTTCTGAGGTTTGTTTAATCACTTATTGAGGAGCTAAGAATTTGCAAGCTATGCTCTGTGGGGGGTTACTAAATGGGGTAGAGGGGTTTCTTGGGCAGTAAGTGAGCAGTATTGTATCCATTGCCCCTTATACTCCCTGCACTTGACTCAGATCCACTGTCATCTGTCAAACTGAATCTCAGCGAAGACTGTCTGACAATCAGCCCATCCAACACCTTGGGCAATGAAACATGATTAAGAAATGTGGCTTTGCCACTATTGTTCATGTCCTGCTTTTCCACCTGTAACCAACCTCCCATCCACTGGCTCCGTCTACACTTCCCGCTGCCTCGAAAAAGCAGCCAGCATAATCAAGGACCTCATGCACCCCGGACATTCTCTCTTCCACCTTCTTCCGTCGGGAAAAAGATACAAAAGTCTGTGGTCACGTACCAACCGACTCAAGAACAGCTTCTTCCCTGCTGCCATCAGACTTTTGAATGGGCCTACCTTTGTATGAAGCTGATCTTTCTCTACACCCTAGCTATGACTGTAACACCACATTCTGCACTCTCTCCTTTCCTTTTCCCCTTTGCACTCTTTGGATGGTGTGTTTTGTCTGTATAGCGCGCAAGAAACAATAGTTTTCACTGGATCCCAATACAAGTGGCAACAATAAATCAAATCAAGAATCAAATACTCCCTCCTGTCAACTCTCATTTATTCCTTTCCCAAATGTACTAAATCATGCCCTTGGGTTGGGATTCTCCAACCTCGCCCGAGCCTGGGATTCTCCGGTCCCGCTGCAGTGAATGGAGATTTGACTGAGCACCAAATGCACCGTCCTCAATGGCAGCAGCAGGGGGTTGATTGGGGGGGGGTGAATGGCCACAGAATGGCAACCCTTGAATTTACAATCAGGATGTTCACCAAGCATGTCACCACCAATGCAGCTTTTCACTGTATCCCAGTACACGTGACAATAATAAATCAACTCAAATCAAATCAAATCAATCAAAACAAAACTCCTCAGAGGCCAGTGTCCCTTCACCCAGTTTCCCTTTATTTACAAACTTATCTCCACGCCTAAGGGTGCTTCAGATACAAAGTCAGAATCTGGCGTGTCAGTCGCCCTGACACTCTTCAATATATATGTACAGGTGAGACTCCCTGATTGGGCAGGCAATGATTCCCTCAATCTGGGAGCTCATACTCCAAGAAGCCCAACCTCATGGGCCTCGGTGAAGTCATCACACCACCACTCCTTAGACCAACTGAACAAAGGCTAGAAATCCCTGAACTGAGTGAAGTTCGCCATTGGCCCAGATGACCACAGGTTGCTCTGCCCTTTGAGGGGGGAGAGCTGACTGGTGTTGATTTATCCTGAGGATCACCACACCTCAGGCCAGGTTGGGAAGGCAGGGCCTGAATGGATAACCTCAGCCAGAACGGAAATGAACCAGTGCTGTTGACGTTGCACCACATCACAAACCAGCCGTCCAGCTGATACGACCCCCTGATAACTTAAGTACAGAGCAGAAATTCAACCAAGGACCTCTGATCCATAAGGTTCAGTACAGCACTGTCCTGTGCCTTTGCACAGTGAGTCCTTGAAGAGATGCCTCACTCTATCTTAGACTTTCGCATGTACCATAAAATCATAAAATCCTACAGTGCAGAAGGAGGCCTTTTGGCCCATTGAGCTGCACCGACCACAATCCCACCCAGACCCCATCTCCATAACCACGTGTAATTACCCTGCTAATCCCCCTGACACTAAGGGACAATTTAGCATGGCCAGTACGCCTAAGATGCATATCTTTGGAACACTAAGAGGCAATTTAGCATGGCCAATCCACCTAACCGACACATCTTTGGTCACTAAGGGGCAATTTAGCATGGTCAACCCACCTAACTGACACATCTTTGGACACTAAAAGGCAATTTAGCATGGCCAATCAATCTAACCTGCATATCTTTGAACACTAAGGGGCAATTTACCATGACCAATCCACCTAACCAACATATCTTTGAACACTAAGGGACAATTTACCATGGCCAATCCACCTAACCTGCACATCTTTAGAGTGTGGGAGGAAACCCACGCAGACACGTGGAGAACGTGCAGACTCCACACAGACAGTGACCCAAGGCTGAAATCAAACCTGGCTCCCTGGCGCTCTGAGGCAGCAGTAGTGACCACTGTGCCACCGTGCCACCCAATGTTGAATGAATATCCTGGTGGCGGGGGGGGGGTTGAGAAAGAACGATGACAGATCTCCAATGTCAAAAGGCCTAATTGGCAGTCAACGCGCGTTCCATTTTTACATCGCAACGATCCCTGGAATGTCACACAAATCACCGGAGAAAGGGGAGAGGGGTGGAATTAACAAAAATGTAAGTACTGTTTGAAATAACTTAGTGGAAATTAAATTAATATTTTAATCTGACACTTAGAAATATTACAGCATAGTTCATCATTTTAATGGAGACTTGATACTGAAGATGATCACAGCCGTTGCAGCAGACTTTAATTTAGATATTTTCTTTTTTTAATGGGCTGCATATATTTAATGGTGTTAAAATCCAGTTGATTAAAGTGGTCACATGGCAGGGCTCTTTGGATGTTGAGCTGGTATGGCAGGGCAGGTTTATGAGCTTGTGTCACTGGTGAGGAGTCCCACTTACTGGCTCACCTATCCAAACATCGGCATGCCCCTAAATTGGAATAATAACTGTGGCGAGATTCTACCGGTTTACGATAGCTAAGAGATTTTTTGTCACTGTAAAGACACATTTTGGAGATTAAAATAATTGTCGCTCGGCAATCGAGAACTTGAGTGTTACTGTAAAAGAAAGAGACATGCTGGTGAAGCTTTTCATCTTATATTCATCAGGACAGACGCAAGAATACCAAATTTCAAAGGGAGCAAGAATTTATACTGCGTGACTCCATCTACACCTCAGGAAAACAGTCAGCATAATCAAGGACTCTAAGCACATACTGTCTTCCATAGAATCCTACAGTGCAGAAAGAGGCCATTTGGCCCATCGAGTCTGCACCGACCACAATCCCACCGCAGCCCTATCCCCACAACCACATGCATTTATCCTAGCTAGTCCCCCTGACACTAAGGGGGCAACTTAGCATGGCCAATCCACCTAATTCGCACACCTTTGAACTGTGGGAGGAAACCGGAGCACCCAGAGAAAACCCACGCAGGCGCGGGGAGAACGGGCAAACTCCACACAGACAGTGACCCAAGTCGGGAATTGAACTCGGGTCCCTGGCACTGCGAAGCAGCAGTGCTAACCATTGTGCCACCGTGCCGCCTATTTTTCACCTTAGTCCATCGGGAAAAAGATACAAAAGTCTGAGGTCACGTGCCAACCGACTCAAAAGCAGCTTCTTCCCTGCTGCCATCTGACTTTTGAATGGACCTAGCTGATATTAAGTTGATCTTTCTCTACATTCTACACTACATTCTGCACCCTCTCCTTTCCTTCTCCCTATGTACTCTGTGAACGGTATGCTTTGTCTGTACAGCGTGCAAGAAACAATACTTGTCACTGCATCCCAATACATGTGACAATAATAAATCAAATCAAAATCAAAATCAAATCAAAAGGATGTTGATTGGTTGTGTTTGATTGGTTAAGACATCCCATGGAGATTGTACCAGGGAACTATAGTCCCCCACGTTTTTGCTTAATTCAAAAAAGATGAATCAGGCGGGACTTTCCATTTTCGACATGTTTTGCGGCGGCAAAGGTGGCCCGCCATTGGCCAGCAGCAGATTCTTCCAGTCCCACCTCTGCCAATGGGTTTCCCATTGTTCGCACCCCCCCACCACCGGGGAATCTGTGGTGGGGGTCGCCGATGATTGGACCGGAAGATCCCGCTGGCGGGGAGGGCTGGAAAATTTCAGCCGCAATGCCTGGACATGTTCCTTTTGCCTGCAGCTACCTGCCTATGGACATATGTAGCTCCGAGCAAAAGTAAGTGAGCCACATTGCCGGCCTCACTGATCATTTTCAATTGACTTTTTGGTGTAATTCTCAGCACATTCAGGATTATCAGAAAGTACTGTCCAATTGCGAAATCACATCCAATGTCAGATATCTGAGTCGTCGAACTTAACACATGACAGTTGAAATTCTCTGATCTCGCGGTACCGCTGCCAATGAGAATGGAGAATTTGGCACTCAGGCAAATGTCCATTCGCAGCAACAGGTTTGGAGAATCCCAGCCGTGGGCGGGATTGGTGAATTCTAGACAATGTTTAAAGTTTTAAAGTTTGTTTATTAGTGTCACAAGTAGGCTTACATTAACACCGCAATGAAGTTACGGTGAAAACCCCCTAGTCGTCACACTCCGGCGCCTGTTCGGGTACACTGAGGGAGAATTTGGCACGGCCAATCCACCTAACCAGCACATCTTTCGGACTATGGGAGGAAACCAGAGCACCCGGAGGAAACCCACGCAGACATGGGGAGAATGTACGGATTCCGCACAGACAGTGACCCAAGCCGGGAATTGAAGCTGTGCCATTGGTGCTGTGAGGCAGCAGTGCTAACCACTGTGCCACCGCTGCCTTAATTCAATGTTAGATGTGATTCTGCGTTTGGACAGCACTTGCTGCAAAATCCCAACTGTGCCATCAATTACCCGAATCGCCAATTTAAGATGATCAGTCAGGTTCACAATGTCACTCGCTTACACTTGCTGGATGCTACATCTAGAATCATAGAATCCCTACAGCGCAGAAGCAGGCCATTCGGCCCATCAAGACTTCACTGGCAACAATCCCACCCAGGCCCGATCCCACAACCCCCCACATATTTACCTTGCTGAGCCCTCTAACCTACACATCCTGGGACGCGAAGGAGCAATGTAGCATGGCACATCAACCTAACCTATTCAACCTCAGGGACCTGTTCCCTGAAGGCAAAAAGAATATGTCCAGGCAATGGCCCTTTGGCAATATTCTCCGTGGGCAAGTATCCTGAAAATGTTTTATTCAGCATTAAAAGCCTTGCTGACCATTAGACTCCTAATAGGCTTTTGGTTCCAAGTGTTACTTCAATATTAACAATGGGTTAAATCCTGGATGTCCCTCCCTAACAGCACTGTGGGTACACCTACACCACATGGACTGCCGTGGGTCAAGTAGGATGCTCACCACCACCTTTTCAAGGGGCAATTAGGGATGGGCACTAAATGCTGCTCTTGCCAGCAAAATGTCCACATCCTGTGAATGAATTTAAAATATAACTAATGAGAGTTGAGCATTGAGAGGGAGGTTAGGTAAGCACATGAGGGACAAGAGAACGGGTTAACCTGTTTTTTTACATTCATTCATGGGACGTGAGCATCGTTGGCTGGGCCAGCATTTATTGCCCATCTCTAGTTGCCAGTGGGCAGTTGAGGGTCAACCACATTGCTGTGGCTCTGGAGTCACAGGTAGGCCAGATCGGGTAAGGACGGCAGATTTCCTTCCCTAAAGGGCATTAGTGAACAAGATGGGTTTTTATCGATAATGATTTCATGATCATCAATAGGTTTTTAATTCGAGGTTTTTATTGAATTTAAATTGCACAATCTGCCGTGGTGGGATTTGAACCCGGGTCCCCAGATCTTGTTCTGGGTCTCTGCTTTGCTGGTCCAGCGACAATATCACTGTGGCACCGCCTCCCCAAAGTGAATTTGAATCAGGCAGTTTAAAGGGGTTAAGATATGCCAATTGGAATAAAACAATGTACGCTGCTGCCTCAGAACTTTCCCTTGATCCTTGCCACGTTATCTACATCTCTCTTCACAAAGTATCAGCGCTGAGAATCACACGATTCATCTGTCTTCAGCACCGCCGCTCTCATGCTATGATTTTTTTTTTTTGCAAACATCTGAAGATGAATATTATTTCGAACGAAAGGCTGGCATGAGCTAATTTCCACATTTCTTATTTTGGATCAAGCATAAAAAGGCATTGGATAGCATTCCCCTAATCATCAGTCATTGCCTCCTCTGAGCTGGCAAGGTCAATGGGAGTCACACAATGTTTTAGAGACTCTCAGATAATCAACACTGTCTTTTTTTTAATTGAATAGCTTTCAACGATAGCCCACACAGCCTGTACATGGGATCTCGACCTCCAAGAGACAAGGGTGAGGTATTTAAATAACTTGCGCCCTTTGATCTGAAACATCTTTCTTCTCAACTCCGCCTTTTTATGTCCTTAGCTCTGCAACATGTTTTCCCTTATCTGGAACGAAGTATCGAGATCTTCAACCTCATGAGACACAATTTGATCATGTTCCGGTGTATTCATCCAGCAACTCCTTTGTGTCTCTCTCTCTCTCTTGTCCAGGGGCCTTAGACTTCAATTGCTGCACTAAAATTTGACAATTGTGCCACCGTCTTGAACCCAAAGAAGGCTCAATTGGACAGATTTCTGTCCTGTTCCTCCAAGGAACTGAAGAACAAGCTAAGAAAGTACCCAAAATTGCATTGTTCCCGTCCAGTTTTCCACCCAAGATCCTGAGTGCTACCAATATTGATTAGGCGATATTTCTCGATTTGATTTGATTCATTATTGTCACATGTACTGGGATACAGTGAAAAATATTGTTTCTTGCGTGCTATACAGACAAAGCATACCATTCATAGAGAAGGAAAGGAGAGAGTGCAGAGTGTAGTGTTACAGTCATAGCAAGGGTGTAGAGAAAGATCAACTTAACACGAGGTGGGTCCGTTCAAAGTTCTAATGGCAGCAGGGGAAGAAACTGTTTTTGAGTCGGTTGGTATGTGATGCCAGACTTTTCTATCTTTTTCCCCGACAGAAGAAGGTGGAAAAGAGTATGTCCATGGAGTCCTTGATTATGCTGGCTGCTTTCCCGAGACAATGGATGGGAGGCTGGTTTGGGTGATGGACTGGGATTCATTCACAACCCTTTGTAGTCTCCTGCGGTCTTGGTCAGAGCAGGAGCCATACCAAGTTGTGATACAACCAGAAAGAATGCTTTCCATGGTGCATCTGTATATGTTGGTGAGAGTCATAGCGGACATGCCAAATTTCCTTAGCCTCCTGAGAAAGTAGAGGCGTTGGTGGGGCTTTCTTAACTATAGTGTCAGCATGGGGGGACCAGGACAGGTTGTTGGTGATCAAGACACCTAAAAACTTGAAGCTCTCGACCATTTCTACTTCGTCCCCACTGATGTAGACAGGAGCATGTCCTCCGCTACGCTTCTTGAAGTCGATGACTAGTTACTTTGTTTTGTTGACATTGAGGGAGAGATTATTGTTGTCACACCAGTTTCTTCTTTTTTTTTTCTGGAGGCTTCTGTGTGATCTCCAATTACCCCATGCCCACAATGCCACATTGGGTGCCTGGCATACTCATCCTCACAGTGTACCAATCGGGGAATAGATTTTCCTCATCCGCTTGGCTGCTTTCATTGTTAGTCAGCAGCCGTTTCTCTTCTGTGTCCCAGAATTTGGAAGTTAAAACAAAGGGTTCATTGAACATTTAAGAAACCCCCCCCCCAGTATTTCATTGCTGCTACCATTTTATCCACCATTTGCTCGGAAAAATATCCTGTGAATCGTTTTTTTAAATTCCTGGAGACTCTGGGGAAATCCAGGCAACTCCATGGGACATTACCAATGGGAGGGAGATTTAGTGGGCTGATTTTGTTGACCCCCCCCGCCCCCCCCCCCGCCCACTCTCAGCAGATGTTGTCGGGGGGGGCAGGAGCGGGGGGAGAGGTGCATATGTTGAATGGAAAACCCACAACCTTCCCACCCACCTAGTCAGTCCCCACACTGGGCAAGGGGGTTGTGGGGGAGTCACAATGGTGGTGTCACAATGGTGGTGTGAGGGAGAGGTGTGTCAGATGCCCAACAGTTGGCCGGCCCTTAGGCCTATTGAGGGCTTTAGGTGGCTTGACTGAAGGATTGAGGTCCACGCCTCTGCTTGTTTGGGCCTCCCATGCTATGTTGTTTCTGTGGGGCAGCCATTTCTGAAGTCAGTGGGCAGGATTTTCTGGCTGTGCTCACCTGAAGGCCGTTAAACCCCATCCGAGATCAATTGACCTTTGCATCGTCCGTGTGCCACCCGCTTCATAGAATCATAGAATCCCTACAGTACAGATGGAGGCCATCGGGACTGTACCGACCACAATCCCACCAGGCCCTATTTCCATAACCCTCATTAACCCTGTTAATCCACCTCACACTAAGGGGTAATTTAGCATGGCCAATCAACCTAACCCACACATCTTTGGAGTGTGGGAGGAAACCGGAGCACCCGGAGGAAAGCCACGCAGACACGAGGAGAAAGTGCAGACTTCACACAGACAGTGACCCGAGGCCGGAATTGAACCCCGGTCCCTGATGTTGTGAGGTAGCAGTGCCAACTACTGTGCCACCGTGTATGCCCCTCTCACTCACAGCAAGATACAGCCCAGCGCCACACTGTTGTGTTGGATGATGTAGAGACAAAAGCGTGTGAGTTTGAAGAGATTCAAAAGTGACAGTGGACTCAGAACTTCAGATCACCTGTTAATGCTACAGGTCAGAAATTTGCATTTGGAGATAGCGGGTGTGGTGTCCAATTCTGCAGATTTGATCCTTCAGAAGAGCACTGGAACCAACGGGAGATTTTGATAAGATAGCGGATTAGTCAATAAATTGGCAGAGAGAATTCCAGTGTCATGTTTGTGAAGTTTGGGATCCCACAGCAGGAACCAGAGTGAAAACAGAACAAGACCAGGAGTGAGATTAAAGAGTGGCAGGTATGTGGGTTCAGCACCCTCTGTCAGTTAGAAAACTATCATCATGTGACATCCAGGAGGGTGATGGTTGGTGAGTTGTTTCCTCCTCTCTCTCCCTAAACCTAAAAGCGAGAAATTAAAATGTTCAAACAGGGGGACTATAGCAGGAAGAGTAGGAGAATATAAAAACTGAGGCATTAATTTACTGAGCAGTTTAACTGGGATGGGGGAGAGGTAAATATTGTATTATATTTGTTTAATGAGTCAAAATATGTAAGAAACTGCAAACAATTGTTGTGTGATATTTCTAAACATCCAATCAAATAAATCACAATAAAGGGTGCCAGGATTGGTGATGTGTTGCAGCTGTAAGCTGTGGGAGCTGGTGGATACCTGTGTGATCCACAACCACCGTATCAGCAGTAGATGTCTGCAGCTCAGGGAAGTTTGGTTCAGATGGTGATGAGCTGGAATCTGAACTTCAGACAGGAAGCCACAGTATAAACAAAAATACAACTGCAACAGCAAATAAGGTCAGAGTAGAACAAAATGGTAAAATGGGAGAATTCAGAGCTCTGAATGCTCAACAACATTCACAGCAAACTGGATGAATTGATAGCTTGGATAGAAATCAATGAATATGATATGATAGTCATTGCAATAATGTGGTTACAAGGTGACCAAGACTGGGACGTGAAGATTTATGAGTTTTTGACATTTGATTTGATTTGATTTGATTTATTATTATAACATGTATTGGGATACAAAGAAAAGTATTGTTTCTTCTGTTCAATACAGACAAAGCATACTATTTATAGAGTACACAGGGGAGAAGGAAAGGAGAGGGTGCAGAATGTAGTGTTACAGTCATGGCTAGGGGTGTAGAGAAAGATCAGCTTAATATAATGTAAGTCCATTCAAAAGCCTGATGGCAGCAGGGAAGAAGCTGTTCTTGAGTTGGTTGGTACGTGATCGCAGACTTTTGTATCTTTTTCCCAACGGGAGAAGGTGGAAGAGAGCATGTCTAGGGCGCATGGATCCTTGGTTATGCTGGCTGTTTTCCCGAGACAATGGATGGGAGGCTGGTTTGTGTGAAGGACTGGGCTACGTTCACAACCCTCTGTAGTTTCTTGCGGTCATTTCGAAAGGACAGGAAGAAAGTAAAAGGGGGTGGGGTAGCTCTGTTAATAAAGAATGTGATCAATGCCATAGTGAGAAGCGATCATGGCTCAGAGGGTCAAAATATAGATTCAATTGGGATTGAGATAAGAAATAGCAGAGGAAGGAAATCACTGGCAGGGGTAGTTTTAAGGTCCCTTGACAGTAGCTACACCGTAGGACTGATAATACATCATGAAATAATGGGGGTTTGTAATGAAGCTACTCCAGTAATGGTGGATGATTTTAATCTTCACACAGATGGGACGAATCAATTTGGCAAAGGTAGCTGGAGTTTGACTTCACAGAGTGTACACAGAACAGACTCGTTGAAGAATACGTTCTGGAAGCAGCCAAGGACCAGGTTACATTGGACCAGATAAAGTGTATCGTGAAATATTAAGCCACACGGTAAAAGCTTCTAGAAGCATATAAATGGGAGAACAGCTGAAGTGAGCATTGGTCCCTTGGAGGAAGAAACTGGGGAATGATTAATGGGAAAGACGGAAATGGCAGAGACTTTGAACAGGTGTTTTGTATCTGTCTTCATGGTACAAGACACAGCAAACCCCTCAAGAATAACAGAAAGTTAAAAGGCAAAAAGGAAGAACTTAAAGCAATCACGATCACTTAAAGTATTGGGAAAACCAATGGGACTTACGGCTGATAATTCCCTTGGACCTGGTGGCGTGAAACCAAGGGTCCTCACAGAATCATAGAATCTTTTCAATTCAGATGGAGGCCATTCAGCCCATTGCATCTGCACCAGCTCACTGAAAGAGCATTCTACCTAGTCCCACTCCCCTGCCTTCTCCCCGTAACCTTGCACATTCCTTCTTATGAGAGAGCAATCCAATTCCCTCGATCAAACATGTCTTCACCACCCTCTCAGGAAGTTTGTTCCAGACTCCAACCACCCCCTGAGTGAAAACAATTTTCCTCACATCACCTTGGCACCTTTTACCCATTATTTTGAATGTGCGCCCTCTAATTCTTGTTGTACTCTTGAATGGGAACAGCTTTTCACTATTAACCCTGTCCATAGCTCTCAGGATCCTGAATGCCTCTTTCAATGCACCTCTTGTCCTTTTCTCCATGAAAAACATACCCAACCTCTCCAATCGATCCTCATAGCTACTGTTCTTTATTCCTGGAACCATTCTTGTAAACCTCTACTTTCCCCAATGTCTTCACATCCTTCCTCAAGTATGGCATCCAGGACAGTTTGCAATCTTCAGATGAGGCCCAACTGATGTCTTACACATGTTCAGCATCACCTCCTGACTCTTATACCCAATGCCCCTACTAAGAAAGCCTAGGATGCAATATTCTTTATTTGCTTCGCTCTCAACATTTCCTTTCATCTTGAATGACTTATGTACATATCATAGAATCATAGAATCCCTACAGTCCAGAAGAGGCCATTTGGCCCATCGAGTCTGCACCAACACTGCGACAGCCTGGTTTGGAGGGTAGGTCTTATGAGGAAAGGTTAAGGGAACTTGGGCTTTTCTCTTTGGAGTGGAGGAGGTTGAGAGGAGACTTGATAGAGGTTTATAAGATGATGAGGGGGATAGGTAGAGTGAACGTTCAAAGACTATTTCCTCGGGTGAATGGAGGTGTAACTAGGGGGCATAACTATAGGGTTCATGGTGGGAGATATAGGAAGGATGTCTGAGGTAGGTTTTTTACTCAGAGAGTGGTTGGGGTGTGGAATGGACTGCCTGCAGGGATAGTGGAGTCAGAAACTTTAGGAACATTTAAGAAGCTATTGGATAGGCACATGGAGTACTTCGGGATGATAGGGAGGAAATAGCTTGATCTGGGTTTCAGACAAAGCTCGGCACAACATCGTGGGCTGTACTGTTCTATGTTCTATGTTCTAGAATATCTTACTGAGGCCCACTCCCCTGCCCTATCCCTGTAACCCCACGCATTTACCGTGGTGAACCCATCTAACCTGCACACATTTGGACTGTGGGAGGAAACCGGAGCACCCAGAGGAAACCCACGCAGACACGGGGAGAACGGGGCATAGGTTTAAGGTGCGAGGGGCAAGGTTTAAAGGAGATGTACGAGGCAAGTTTTTTTTCCCAGAGGGTGGTGGGTGCCTGGAGCTCACTGCCGGGCGAGGTAGTGGAAGCAGATACGATAGTGACTTTTGAGGGGCATCTGGACAAATACATAATTGGGATAGGAATGGAAGGATATGGTCCCCAGAAGGGTTGGGGTTTTAGTTCAGTCGGGCAGCACGATCGGTGCAGGCTTGGAGGGCCGAAGGGCCTGTTCCTGTGCTGTAATTTTCTTTGTTCTTTGTTCTTTTAATGTGAAAATTCTGCGCAGACAGTCACCCGAGACCGGAATCGAACCCGGGTCCCTGGCGCTGCTGAGGCAGCAGTGCTAACCATTGTGCCACCGTCCTGCCCGGACCTTGCGACCCGGGTAAAACGAATCGCAACTTCACTCCGAGATCAAGGGAAGATCATCGCTTTCAACTTTCGTTCTGTAGCACACACGATCTCGTGAGATGGGCATGGGTCAACATGCAGGACACCCCCATTTGACAGCTTATGGGAGCATGTGACCTTGCCAGCATCGACCACATAGAAAAGAAACTTGACCTGAGTGTTGAACGTAAATCGTTGAGGAATTGGTTATCTGCTTATACTGTCTGGTTTAAATGCCCTTCCCTGCCCACCCACTCTCCCATTGGAACCCCCTTCCACTTGCTCCAGTTGTTGCATCATTTCCTACTCCGCTGTTGTACATGCGCAAGAAACTACAAAGGATCGTGAATGTAGCCCAGTCCATCACGCAAACCAGCCTCCCATCCATTGACTCTGTCTACACTTCCCGCTGCCTCTGAAAAGCAGCCAGCATAATTAAGGACCCCACACACCCCGGACATTCTCTCTTCCATTTTCTTCCGTCGGGAGAAAGATACAAAAGCCTGTGGTCACGTACTCAAGAAGAGCTTCTTCCCTGCTGCCATCAGACTTTTGAATGGACCTACCTTGCATTAAGTTGATCTTTCTCTACACCCCTCGCTCTGACTGCAACACTACATTCTGCACTCTCTCCTTTCCTTCTCTATGAACGGTATGCTTTGTATGTATACCACGCAAGAAACAATACTTTTCACTGTATGCTAATTCATGTTACAGTAATAAATCAAATCAAAATCCCTGTGACCGCTCTAGTAGCCCGCTCAAAGCACCAGCTGCCAAGCTGGACAGAGAGAATTAGTTGGTCATTGGACTGTGAACAACACTGCTCCAGCGTCTGATTTTGTTCTCCACTCACGGGCACACAGGTCAATGATTAGTCACTAGGGTCTCGCTGATGGAACGGGGAAGGCAATGGCCTGGTGGTATTATTGCTGGACTATTAATTCAAAAACTAAGCTAATGCTCTGGGGACCTGGGTTCGAATCCCTCCACAGCAGATAGTGGAATTTGAATTCAATAAAAAATAGCTGGAATTAAGAATCTACTGATGTCCATGAAACCATTGTTGATTGTCAGAAAAACCCATCTGGTTCACTAATGTCCTTTAGGGAAGGAAATCTGCCGTCCTTGCCCGGTCTGGCCTACATGTGACTCCAGAGCCACAGCAATGCAGTTGAATCTCATCTGCCTTCAGGCTACTAGGAATGGGCAATAAAGTCTGGCCAGCCAGCGACGCCCATGTCCCATGAATGATTGAAAAAAGGGGTGCAGTCCCTCACTTGCCCTGCTTGAGATTCGAAAGCTTGGCAGAGGACAGGGAAAGTTTTAAAATTTATTTATTAGTGCCACAAGTAGACTTTCATTCACACTGCAATGAAGTTACTGTGAAAATCCCCGAGTCGTCACACTCCAGCGCCTGTTCGGGTACACTGAGGATGAATTTAGCATGGCCAATGCATCTAACCAGCACGTCTTTTAGAGGAAACTGAAGCACTCAGAGAAAACCCGCGCAGATACAGGGGAGAATGTGCAGACTCCGCACAGACAGCGACCCAAGCTGGGAATCATAGAATCTCTGCAGTGCAGAAGGAGGCCATTCGGCCCATCGAGTCTACAACGACCGCAATCCCACCCAGGCCCTATCCCCATAATCCTACTTATTTACCTTCCTACTCCTCTGACACTAAGGGGCAATTTAGCATGGCCAATCAACCTAACCCGCACATCTTTGGAATGCATCCGAGCACCCGGAGGAAACCCACGCCGACATAGGGAGAATGTGCAACCTTCGCACAGAGAGCGACCCAAGGCCGGAATTGAACCCGGGTCCCTGGCGCTGTGAGGCAGCGGTGCTAACCCACTGTGCCCCCGTGCCACCCCATTGGGAGTGTCTTGTCTGTACATCTCTCGCACAATGAATTTGCCAGTGGCGCCTCGAGCCTGTTAAACCGATCTGTCAGCCGATCCTGGCTTTTGTCTCCTTTCCCCCGAGGAGGTTCAAAAGGAGTCCCAAAGCTTGCATTCCCCCCCCGAATAACATGGGGAATGTATCATTGATGTCGAAATGAGATGTCCGTCAGCAAGCCATCTTTGAGCTTCAGTGATATAATGCTGACATTTAAGCGGATCCTTTGTCTCGGATTAGAATGGCGGATGTTTACCAGCCTTTTACGTTGCACCTTCACTGTTACTGGGGTCTTTAAGTTCTAAGTTTAATGTATTTCTGAGCATCAAAGAGATACCGGGGCTCAGGCACTAAGTAACTTTCCCAGCCTGGGTCCCTGACTTGAACTTTTAATTATTGAAATCATTTTGACAACGGTTGAATATGCTGACAAGCATTCCCTTTGATGTTGCGTTGTGTGTTGATCTCTCCCAGACTCAGAAACTCCTACTCGCTGAGGCAATGTTGAGGAAACAATCTGACTACTGTCCACAGGCTATTATTCAATCGTTTCAATTTGCTGACCCTGGCATTTCCTACTGCAACAAATATTTTAATGCTTTATCTATTTACAGAAGGTTTTCTTTTTTCGTTTTCGCCCCCCCCCCTCACCCGCCTTTCCACCCTTCCCAGCCCAAGTCCCCTTTTCCACAACGCTTCAAACTTCCCCAAACTTTGGGGCCGATGGTCATTTCTCTGGAAGAGCCCGGTTGGCGCAGTCAAACTTCTCGGAGATTAATTAAAAGTTCAGGTTTTTAAGTCCAAAATCCTTTGTCCAAATCCAATTCCCTCAAAGGTTTGCTTTCCTGCGGTGAAAGTCACTTTCCCCCCCTCTTTCTGAAATTGGCTGATCCTGGGCTGCGTTTCAAGGCCGGAGTTCTCCGGCTGTTCACGCCGGCGGGATTCTTCGGCCCTGCCGGGAGCGCACCCCCACCCGTGGGTTTTCCACCGGCGTGGGGTGACTCCAATGGGAATTCCCATTGACAGCGGCGGGACCAGAGAATTCCGCCACCAGCAAACAACGCGCCACCTCCCACTGGCGGGAAACGTACGGCTGGGAGGACGAAGAATGCAAATGTTTCAAATTTTGCCTTTTTATTTCATTTGATTTGATTTAGTGTTGTCACATGTATTCGGAAAGAGTGAAAAATATTGATTCTTATGCCCGTCACAGACAAAGCATACCATTCATAGAGTACATAGGAAGGAAAGGAGAGGGTTCAGAATGTAGTTTTACAGTTACAGCTAGGGTGTAGAGAAAGATCAACTTAATATAAGGTATGTCCATTCAAAGGTCTGATGGCAGCAGGGAAGAAGCTGTTCTTGAGTCGGTTGGTACGTGACCTCAGACTTTTGTATCTTTTTCCCGATGGAAGAAGGTGGAAGAGAGAATGCCCGGGGTGCGTGGGGTCCTTAATTATGCTGGCTGCTTTTCCAAGGCAGCGGGAAGTGTAGACAGAGTCAATGGATGGTTTGCGTGATGGATTGGGCTACATTCACAACCCTTTGAAGTTCCTTGCGGTCTTGGGCAGAGCAGGAGCCATACCAAGCTGTGATACAACCACAGCGAATGCATTCTATGGTGCATCTGGTTACGTTTATTGGTTTCATTTGCAAATTTCATCTGCAGCCAACAATGTTTTTCACTTTGCCCTCCTTGCCTGGGTGAGCCACGCCAATTCTGGCCAGTGAACTACCTTTCCACTTCGGGCATTTACTGTTAGCGTCAAGCACGCCCAAGTAAAGTGTGCTGTCGTTTTGGCGTAGGTATAGGCCGGGATCTTCTGCTCCTGTCCTCGGTGGGAACCTTCATGAACAGGAATGGCAAATTTCTGGGCCAGAATCCTGCAGTTCCCCCCCTGATAACATTGCAGAAGTACCATCGTCAAACAGGATGCAGCATTTCAAGAAGAACTCAAGGCGCTCAATACTCCAAAGATCTATGGGTTAGGTGGATTGGCCATGCTAAATTGACCCTAGTGTCAGGGGGATTAGCAGGGTACGTATGTGGGGTTACGGGGATAGGGCCTGGGTGGGATTGTGGTGAGTACAGACTCGATGGTCCAAATGGCCTCCTTCTGTACTGTAGGGCTTCTATGATTCTTTGACTCAGGAACATCAAGGACAAAGCAACCTGCCTGATTAACACTTCATCAACCACTTCAAACATTCACTCCCTCCACCACTGATGTACAGTGGCAGCCGTGTGTACCATCTATAAGATGCACTGCAGGAACTCACTAAAGCTTGCAGCATCTTCCAAACTCACAACCTCTGCCATGTAGAAGGACAAGAGCAGGAGACACTGGGAACACCACCACCTGGAGGTTCCCCTCCAAGTCGCCCACCATCCTGACTTAGAAATATATTGGCCATTCCTTCATTGTCTGGATCAAAATCCTGGAACTCCGTCCCTAACAGCACTATGGGTGTATCTACACCACATGGACTGCAGCGGTTCAAGAAGGCGTCTCACCACTGTTCTTTCAGAAGGAACTCTTCAAATATAACAAAACTTACTCCAACTTATAAATCAAAGGAACGGTTTAATAAAGAAACTTCATTACTCCAAACATAGGGCCTCGCCCTGGGCCACTCCAAGCTCTCCACAATTCCCAATCGGTTCTTATTTATAGTGAATCATCTGGTCAGCTGACCATCACATCATTCTGTCATTGGTTCCATGGTTTACTGGGTCAGCTGACCTTTACAGCTTGTTACCAATTGGATACATTACACCCAATACAAAGTTGTCACCGGTTACGTTCTAACAACCACCACCTTCTCAAGTAGGAATGGGCAATAACTACTGGCCCAGCCAGTGACGACCACAAACCATGAATGAATAAATTGAAAAAAGGGTTTTGCAGCAAATTCTCAGGGCAATTAGGTATGAGCAATAACTGTTGGTATCGCACGCACCTCAGGAGCGAACGAAGAGAATTATTTCTTGTCGACTCATCCTCGAATAAAGTTTCCTGGCCCTCAGAAGCCTCGAAACAATCATTTTTCAGATGAGATTTGAGACGACAGAGCTAATATTTGTCTCCAGGTAGAAGTCTGCTTTGTTTGGATCAGTCTTGCTTCAACTCCCACCTGAATCGTGATTGTTAATTAGACTCAGTTCACTTGTCTATTTCAGCAGCATAATAATTTGCAACTCCTGATAGAAACTCAGACAGATCAAGAGATGGCACTTCAGCTTAAGAAGAAAATTGCACTGTGGGTAAAACTTAAAGGGAAAGGACGATTAAAGATATATTTTGTGGTGGGCAGGTTTGGGGGAGCATCAACATTTTGGAAAATTGAACTCGAACAAAGAACAAAGAAAATTACAGCACAGGAACAGGCCCTTCGGCCCTCCAAGTCTGCACCGACCATGCTGCCCGACTTAACTAAAGCCCCCGACCCTTCCGGGGATCATATCCCTCTATTCCCATCCTATTCATGTATTTGTCAAGACGCCCCTTGAAGCTATTTCAAGTAGTTTATACCGACCAAAATTCTTCTTCTGTCTGCATGTCTTTTTAATGCATGCCCTTCCATTACATAGAAACATCGAAGATAGGAGCAGGAGGAGGCCATTTTGTCCTACGAGTCTGCTCTATCATTTGTTAGGAACATGGCTGACCATCCAACTCAATATCCTAATCCTACTTTTTCCACATAACCTTTGATCCCATTCACCCCAAGTGCTGTTTCCAGCCGCCTCTTGAATACATTCAATGTTTTGGCAACAGTGACACAGTGTTTAGCACTGCTGCCTCACAGCGCCAGTGACCCGGGTTTGACTCCCGGCTTGGGTCACTACCTGTGCGGAGTCTGCACATTCTCCCCGTGTCTGCGTGGGTTTTCTCCAGTTGCTTCGGTTTCCTCCCACAGTCCGAAAGACGTGTTGAACTTCAAACAGGAAGCCACATAACAAAGAAAAATACAACTGCACCAGCAAATAGGGTCAGAGTAGAGAAAAATGGTAAAATGAGAGAATTCAGAGCTCCGAATGCTCACAACATTCATAGCAAACTGGATGAATTGATAGCTCAGATAGAAATCAATGTGTATGATATGGTAGTCATTGCAATAATGTGGTTACAAGGTGACCAAGGCTGGGACCCGAAGGGGAGGCAATGGCCTAGTGGTATTATCATTAGACTATTAACCCAGAAACTCAGCTAATATTCTGGGGACCTGGATTCGAATCCCGCCATGGCAGATGGTGGAATTTGAATTTAATAAACAAAAAAATCTGGAGTTAAAAATCTACTGATGACCATGAAACCCATTGTCAGTTGTTGCATAAACCCATCTGGGTCACTAATGTCCCTTCAGGGAAGGAAATCTGCCGTCCTTACCCGGTCTGGTCTACATGCGACTCCAGAGCCACAGCAATGTGGTTGACTCTCAACTGCCCTTGGGAAAATCAGGATGGGCAACAGACACTGGCCTGCCAGCGGTGCCCATGTCCCACAAATGAACTTTAAAAAGATTGAAAGGTATTTGACATTTCAGAAGGACAGGAAGAAAGTAAAAGGGGGTGGGTAGCTCTGTTATAAAAGATGTGATCAGTGCTATAGTGAGAAATGATCATGGCTCAGAGGGTCAAAATATAGATTCAATTGGGATTGAGGTAAAAAATAGCAGAGGAAGGAAATAATTGGTGATGGTAATTTTAAGGTCTCTTGACAATAGCTCACTGTAGAACTCATGAAATAATGGGGGCTCCTAAGGAAGGTACTCCGAAGGTGGTGGATGATTTTAATCTTCACACAGATAGGACAAATCAATGGAGGTTGACTTCACAGAGTGTACACGGAACAGACTCATTGAAGTACGTTTTCTGGAACCAGCCAAGGAGTAGGTTACATTGGACCAGATAAAATGTATTTTGAAATATCAAACCAGACAGTAAAAGCTTCTAGTAACATATGTTGGGTATAGATAGAGTGAATGCGAGCAGGCTTTTTCCACTGAGGCTAGGGGAGAAAAGAACCAGAGGGCATGGGTGAAGGTTGAAAGGAGAAAAGTTTAAAGGGAATATTAGGGGGGGCTTCTTCACGCAGAGAGTGGTGGGAGTGTGGAATGAGCTGCCGGATAAAGTGGTAAATGCTTTTAACATTTAAGAAAAACTTGGACGGGTTCATGGATGAGAGGGGTGTGGAGGGATATGGTCCAAGCGCAAGTCAGTGGGACTAGGCAGAAAATGGTTCAGCACAGACAAGAAGGGCCAAAAGGCCTGTCTCTGAGCTGTAATTTTCTATGGTTCTATGGTTCTATGTTCATAGAGTCCTATCGTGCAGAAGGAGGCCATTCGGCCCTTTGAGTCTGCACCGACTACAATCCCATCCAGGCCCTATCCCCATGCATTTACCCTAGCTCGTCCCCCTGACACTAATGGACAATTTAGAATGGCCAATCCACCTTACCCACACATCTTTGGACTGTGGGAGGAAACCCACGCAGACATAGGGAGAATATGAAAACTCCACACAGACAGTGCCCCGAGCTGGGAATCAAACCCGGGTCCCTGACGCTGTGAGGCAGTGGCCACTGTGCCACCGTGCCACCTATAAATGGGAAAACAGCTGGAGGAAGAATCTGAGAAATAATTAAGGGGAAAGAAGGAAATGGCAGAGACTTTGAACAGGTGTTTTGTATCTGTCTTCATGGTAGAAGACACAGCAAACCCCTCAAGAATAACAGAAAGTTAAGAGGCAAAAAGGAAGAACTTAAAACAATCGTGATCACTTATAAATGGGTGAACAGCTGAAGTGAACATTGGTCCCTTGGAGGGAGAAACTGTGGAATGAAAGATGTGCTGGTTAGGTGCATCGGCCATGCTAAATTCTCCCTCAGTGTACCCGAACAGGCACCGGAGTGTGGCAACTAGGGGATTTTCACAGTAACTTCATGCAGTGTTAATGTAAGTCTACCTGTGACACTAATAAATTAACTTTAAAAACTGAAACCTAAAACTTGCTTACATCCCATGAGAGAATTAAAAGGCAAACAGAAAAGATCAGATTTACCAGGATGTTGCCTGGTATGGAGGGCATTAGCTATGAGGAGATTGAGGGGCGACCTGATAGAAATCTACAAAATTATGAGGGGCATGGACAGAGTGGATTGTCAGAAGCTTTTTCCTAGGGTGGAAGTGTCAATTACTAGGGAGCATAGGTTAAAGGTGCGAGGGGCAAGGTTTAAAGGAGATGTACGAGGCAAGTTTTTTTGCACAGAGGGTTGTGGGTGTCTGGAACTTGCTGCCGGGGGAGGTAGTGGAAGCAGATACAATAGTGACTTTTAAGGGGCGCCTGGACAAATACATGAATAGAATGGGAATGAAGGGATATGGTCCCCGGAAGGGTAGGGGGTTTTAGTTCAGACGGGCAGCATGGTTGGTGCAGGGTTGGAGGGCCGAAGGGCCTGTTCCTGTGCTGTAATTTTCTTTGTTCTTTGTTCATTTTGGAAAGTATTTGGAAAACTTACGTCAGTTAAAATCTTCAAGGAATAAGGTTGCTGGAGATGGAAATAAGTTGGTAATCGTAAAGTATGTATCTGCCCCTCAATTACAGTTCTTCCATGCTGACATGTATCAAGACAATTTCATACTGAATTTACAGCTTGTTAACTATTTGAATCTGATCTTGCCGAGACACCATGAAGCAATCTAGTTGAAGTAACAGAAAGTCTTTATTTTGAGGGTAAAGATGTGGAGAAGACTCCATACGAGGTCTTTCCATATTGCTACCTATTTCTAGTCTTCACTCCAGGTTACCTACCTCCTCACATCATCATATGGACGGTACTGTACTCAGTCCCACTTTAACCCTTTAGATACCAGATCCTGCTACTACAGATCTTGTAAATCTTCTAAAGAACAAAGAACAAAACAAAGTACAGCACAGGAACAGGCCCTTTGGCCCTTCAAGCCTGTGCTGATCATGATGCCCTAACTAAACTTAAAAAACTCTTCAGCCCTTTCTCTGTCCGTGTCCCTCCCTATTCATGTACCCATCCAGAGGTCTCTTAAATGTTGTTAATGTGCCTGCTTCCACCACCTCCTCCGGCAGCACGTTCCAGGCACCCACCTGAAAAACATCCCCCGCACGTCTCCCTTAAACCTTCCCCCTCTCACCTTGAACCTGTGGCCCCTTGTAATTGACACTTCCACCCTGGGAAAAAAGTCTCTGACTATCCACCCTGTCTGTGCCTCTCATCATTTAATAGGCCTCTATCAGGTCTCCCCTCAGCCTCCGTCTTTCCAGTGAAAGCAATCCTGGTTTACTCAACCTCTCCTCAAAGCCAACACCCTCGAGACCAGGCACCATCCTGGTGAAAGTTTCTTTGCATTCTCTCCAAAGCTTCCACGTTCTTCTGGGATAAAGATCTAAATTACTTCAGTTTTGGATCGTAACTGATTAAAAAAAGGTTACCAACTTCAGAATAAGAAAACAATGGAGATGCCATGAAGATGCAACTCAGATACAGGTATGTCAGCACAGTGGTACAGTGCTTAGCCCTGCTGCCTCACAGCGCCAGGGATCTGGGTTCAAATCCAGCCTTGAGTGACTGTCTATATGGAGTTTGCATGTTCTCCCTGTGTCTGCGTGGGTTTCCTCTGGGTGCTCCGGTTTCCTCCCACAGTCCAAAGATATGTAGATTAGGTGGATTGGCCATGCTAAATTGCCCCTTAGAGTCCAAAGATTTGCAGGTGAGGTGGATTGGCCATGCTCAATTGCCCCTTAGTGTCCAAAGATGTAGAATATTTATGGGCGGCATGGTGGCGCAGTGGTTAGCATTGCTGCCTCACAGCTCCAAGGGACCTGGATTCGATTATCGGCTTGGGTCACTGTCTGTGTGGAGTTTGCACATTCTCCCCGTGTCTGCATGGGTTTCCTCCGGGTGCTCTGGTTTCCTCCCACAGTCCAAAGATGTGCGGGTTAGGTTGATTGGACGTGCTAAATTGCCCCTTAGTGTCCATGGATGCGTAGGTTAGAGGGATGAGCGAGGTAAATATATGGGGTTATGGGGAAAGAACCTGGGTGGGATTGTTGTTGGTGCAGACTCGATGGGCTGAATGGCCTCCTTCTGCAATTCTACGATTCTATAATTCTTTCTATGATGTGCAGGTTAGGTAGAATGGCCATACTAAATTGCCCCTTAGTGTCCAAAGATGTGCAGGTTAGGTGGATTGGCCATGCTAAATGTGTCGGGTTCTGGGGTTACAGGGATAGGGCGCAGGGGCAGACTTAGTTGGGATGTTCGTTTGGAGAGTCGGTGCAGCCTCGATGGGCTGGATGGTCTCTTTCTGCACTGTAGGGATTCTATGATTCTATTCTCTTACATGCCAGTGTAATATTAGCCATGGTAATCGGTTGGCTGAGCAGATACATTGGTTGGCGCGGTAACTTTTCAATTAAAGGCATGAGCATGAATGAAGCCCAGGTTAATGGGGCAAAAGTTTCTTTTATTTTGGTTGTAAGTGAAATGTACATTCTCAGGCCAGCTTCCAGGAAACGTGACAAAATTGACCCGAACTTGGGTCCAACTGGGAATTACTCAAAGCAACTGAAAATATCAGGTTGGTACAACTGGAGGTCTCCTGTTGGATTTGAGGGGTAAAGGGCATTCCCCTTGCTGACCTAATATTTAATAATCTTACTGGGTGTGAACGAACTCTGGGAGCGCAATGCTGTATTAAGGTATCAATGGGCAATCTATCAGTGTTCAGCAACTGGTTTAAGCTCCCTCACTTCTCGGAATGGGAGCCAGCAACTAGTGAAAGAAAGACGGATCTTTTTCCTGGTCCCTGCTTTGTTTGAAAGTATGAATGAAAAACTGGAGTAGAATTCTGCGGCTGTATAGGCCTGGGAAGGGGAGATTTCAAAGTATTCTCATAGTAGTTAGCGAGGGGAAAAATACACAGGGAAGCTTTGATTTAATTTGATTTGATTTATTATTGTCATGTGTATTGGGATACAATGAAAAGTATCATTTCTTGCGTGCTATACAGACAAAACATACCGTTCATAGAGTACAAAGGGGAGAAGGACAGGAGACGGTGCAGAATGTAGAGTTGCAGTCACAGATAGGATGTAGAGAAAGGCCAACCAAATATAAGGTTGGTCCATTCGAAGGTTTGATGGCAGCAGGGAAGAAGCTGGGAAGTGTTGGCGGAGTCAATGGATGGGAGGCTGGTTTGAGTTTCTTGCAGTCTTGGTCAGTGCAGGAGCCATACCAAGCTGTGATAGGATGCTTTTTATGGTGCATCTGTAAAAGTTGATGAGAGTCATAGCAGACATGCCGGACTTCCT